>NW_027097906.1:0-112793 GCF_019320115.1 Miscanthus floridulus | reverse complement strand
CTAGCCAAGTTTTTCCACTATCCGGGAGAGACGGCGATTCGAATCGATTTTCACCAGCTGGGAATTTATTCCTAACACAAACCCAGATCTAACCAGCCACGATAGTCTTAGGTTCACCTTTGGTACAACTCCGGTACACATTTCGCGTGTTCGGTACTGCGCCGCACAATCTGGAACACTAGATGCCAGAGGATGCTCAGGCCAACCTGCCCTTGGGCTCAGTCTGATCGTTCCCCGGAAGGAGCGCACAACAGAACGGTTCCCGGCCTGAGTTGAATTACTCGGCTTCGCGGTCGGAACGAATTATCCGGCCAGCTAAGTGAGAGGCATGCGTTCAATCTTGTCAGAAGTTCCAACAACGGTACGGTCCTTGATCGACACAGACGGGGATAGATCCACACCCAAGACCTCCATGCCTTGTTGCTTTTCTATCGATATCCCGCCCAGTCTCCATTTACATTAACCATGGTTCTTTTCCACAATGACAATTATGACCAATCGTGCTCCTGTATCCACCTATATCTCGCAGGTGACAGGAAATCACCCGACTTCTACCGGTCTAAGCATGGCTAAGCATATAGTCGATCCTGGACCTATAACCGGTTAAAGGTGTAATTTCTGGACAAGGAATGTACATGCATCAAGTGGTTTCATTCAACTCTTATAACCTAATGCATCAATCATAATACGTAAGTAAACAGTTGTAAATTACTGGGAGACTTATAATGCTCCGGGGCTTGCCTCGCAGAAGGAAGTAGGGACGGTGGTCAGGGCACTCCGGAAGCTCTTCAGGGTTCTGCTCCACGCCTTCGGGAGCTGCGGCTTGCGGATCCTCCTGCGGGTTTCCCTTCCTCTGCTTCTTCGAATTCCAGCAACGTGATCTCTTTCCTCCGATCCTAGATGCATGAGTATGGTATGAGTATTACGAATGCATAATGTTAACAAGTGCATCACGTTGTTTGAGTAGGTGCATATCTCTTCTCGCTTTACTACTTAACTACTTCTACAAAGCATCGACTATGCCATAAACAGTATCCACTTGTTTCACTCATAACTGGAGTTCTACAATTCCAAATCTAGTGATCCTGGACTTTCTGGAAAGCTTATCAAATTTTCTACAACTTTGTTATTAACCATTTTTACAGTCTACATCAGTTTCAACATGTAATTCCTCATACTCTAGAATCAGTCCGGAAATGATTTAATCATGCAATATAAAGTAATAGCACCTCTACTTAGGTAATCATCCACAAATTGACAACCTAGAACCTACCAACAGTTTAAGCATACCAAACATAGTTAAGATACTATAATGGCAAAGCCCAAACTATTTATTAAATTGCCTTTATCATTTATTTAGATATCTAGGTTAAATAATAAATTATATATCAGATGTGCTTAATAAATTCTCAAAAATTTACAGAGCCTTACTAATGCTATCAAAGGACTACTATAAAAGTTTCATGTTATTTTACTAAGTAGAACATCCTATACAAAAATGATAAGGAAGCAAGGCTTGAAATAGCATAAATGGAAAATCCTATTGAAAAGTGTCAAGCAACAGATTTCTTATTTTTCCTAACATCCATATGGTACTAGTATCACCTCCAACTAAATTTCATGAATTTTGGACTCATAATTAATTTATAAAAATTCATGCAAGGATTAACTATTTATAAAAGAAAAATCTATAACTATAGATCTACACATGCACTGGTCCTCAAATTTTTATCCAAGCTCAGGTATGACAAGAATAGCCTACCACAAAAATTTCATAATTTTTGGAGCACAGGAACTCTAGATATAAAATAAACAAATTTGAATGCATTCAAAAGCACATTTGAAATCCCTATTTAATTCTCCAGAAATTTCTACTGTTGAACTCAAGAACATATTTTTCCTAAATACTACACTTCCTAAGGAACACAACCATATTTATTTCAACATTTTAGGAGCTACCAAACTAAAGATACAAAAATAACAAAACAAATCAAAAACTGGATTCAAAATGGGTTAGCCTATACTACTGCTGTCGCTGACAGGTGGGACCCGCTGGTCAGGGGACCCCACGCGTCAGTGACACGGAGCAGAGCAGCGGCGCTGCTGAGCACTGCGGGGCTGCGGCTCGACGACGGCGAGCTTCGCCGGCGGTGAGGTCATCAGGGTAGGACCTACATGACCTGGCGAACCTATTGAGCCACTTGGCCGGCCCTATTGCTGACCCTAGAGCTAGCGGCGGCGGCCATGGTGGAACGGCGAGGCTGGACCACGGCAAAACGCCGGCGACGTCCTCGGTGGCCCGACCTAAGGCTCGGACGAGCACCTGGGGTACTACGGCGGACCTAGCGCGCTAGCTAACGCTTGGAGAGGGGGACTGTGGCGGCGTGGCCACGACGACGGGGCTTGCGGCGGAGCTCCGATGAGGCGGTGTGCGGGGCTAGAGCTCACCGAGCTTAAAACGGCGGCATTGGCTGGCGCAGGGAGTCGCGGGGAAGACGGCTATGCGGTTGCGGTGATGGAGAAGCGGCTATGCGAGGCTTGTGCCGTCAACTGACGACGGTGGCGCTGCAGGGAGCTCGATGGCTATGCTTGCGGGTGCTGCGGACGGCGAAGGAGACCGAGGTGAAGTGAAAAAGGAGCGTGGCTGAGTGCGGGCGGGCGTTGGCGTGATGAAGGCTCGCTCAGGGCGCGGCGTGGCCTGCGCGGTCAGGGCAACGGCGACGCGCGGCCGACGGGACCTCCACGCGGCGGCTCTGCTCTGAAGCTGGTCGGCCACTGTGCCGATCGATTCAGTCGATTCAGTTACGCGATGCAGGCCTGACAGCGCGTTTCCAAGTCGATATATCCGCTGATCCGTGGCTCCTTCGTGCAAATGCCCAACATGAGTTTTGTAGCCCAAGGTACCAGCTACAACTCTTATTCAAAGATCAAGCTCCAATTCGCAACAGCTAGGGAGAAAATCCAATCCAAAGTCGGGCTGACAGCACTGTCAGTGATCAAGACTTAGAAAAATTTCGTGAAGTGTTGAAAAGGTTGTTTTTCTGATTTTTGTGAGCTAAAAAGGACTAGGCTATGCACATTATTAGCTCATGACCCAAAAAAGAAAGTTGTTCTCCATGACACATACTACAACTTTGCTTTAGTACCCACATACATGCATAGTCTCTAGCACCTATTTCAAACTTAGTCAAACATGTCACTTTTAAAAGATGGTACCCACTTGGGCTATGACATAATGACCTAATTAGCCCTAGCCATGAATATCAAAGTTGTTTATAATGATACTCTAAACCTGTTTAAGCAATTCACAAGGTCACACAATCATTACATGTATTAGTCACTCATGATCATATGTATATACACATGGAAACATGAAATAATAAGAATTGTTGCATGTTTCAATCAAATGTTTCAATTGTAAATGATGATTTATGAATGCTTGATGCTCATGCTCATGTTATGCAAGTCAAGTTAGGCAAGGCTAACACCCGAGGTGTTACAGCCCCTCCCCCTTATAAAAATCTCGTCCCGAGATTTGCAAGACCTACCATTCTTGGAAAAAGGCGGGATAAACTTCTTGCAGATAATCTTCTCTTTCCCATGTAGCATCTTGTTCACTATGATTGTTCCACACCACCTTATAGAACTTAATAATCTTACTCCTTGTTACTCTCTCCATCTCTTCTAACACTCGAATTGGCTTTTCTTCATAGGTCAAATCCGATTGAAGCTGCACGTTGGTGGGTGCAATAGCTTCTTCCGGTACTCGAAGACATTTCTTTAGCTGCGAAACATGGAACACATCAAAGATTGCACTCATCTCTGGTGGTAGTTGTAGCTTGTACGCAACATTTCCTTTTCGTTCCAAAATTTTGTATGGCCCTACATATCTTGGTGAAAGCTTCTTTTTCATCCCAAATCTCTTCACACCTTTCATGGGTGATACTCTCAAGTACACATAGTCACCTACTTCAAAAGTTAGTGGTCTTCTTCTTCTATCAGCATAACTTTTCTGTCTTGATTGAGCTGCCTTCATGTGTTGTTGGATGATACGTACTTGTTCTTCGGCTTCATTGACAAAATCAATACCAAAATATCTCCTTTCACCGGGCTCGATCCAATTCAATGGAGTTCTGCACTTTCTGCCATACAAGGCTTCAAATGGAGTCATTTTGATACTCGCTTGATAACTGTTGTTATAGGAGAATTCAGCTAAAGGTAACCATTTCTCCCATGAACCTTTTGAAGATATAACACAAGCCCTAAGTAAATCTTCTAGGATTTGGTTCACTCGCTCTGTCTGTCCTGAAGTTTGCGGATGATAAGCTGAACTCCTGATTAGCTTGGTTCCCAAAGCTTGGTGTAAGTGCTCCCAGAAACGAGCTATGAACTGTGGTCCTCTATCTGAGATTATGGTCCTGGGTACTCCATGCAATTTCACGATCTGGGAAACATATAACTCAGAGTATTTACCCGCGTGATATGTTGTGTGAACTGGTACAAAATGTGCTGACTTGGTGAGACGATCAATAATGACCCAGATTGAATCGTGACCTTGGGGCGTTGTTGGAAGGCCTGTAATAAAGTCCATGCTGATTTCCTCCCATTTCCATCCTGGAATAGGCAATGGCTGAAGTAATCCAGCGTTTTTCAAATGGACGGCTTTCACTCTACTGCAGTTATCACACCTAGCAACATAGGCTGCGATCTCTTTCTTCATCTTAGTCCACCAAAAACGGTTTCTTAGATCCTGATACATTTTACTACTACCCGGGTGGATAGACAATTTGGACGAGTGAGCTTCTTCTAAAATTTGATTCCTTAGCTCACGGTCTTTTGGCACCACTAGTCGGTCCTCAAACCATAATACACCCTTTTCGTCCAATCTAAAATGTTTTGTTTCTTGCTCTTGCATTTTTCTTTTGATGTGCCTTATTCCTACATTAGTCTGCTGTAGCTCTATGATTCTGCCCTCAAGCGAACAACTGATTGTGATATTGTGTAGTACAGCAGGATGTAGCAAGTTGAATCCATCTTCTAATAGCGCTTCCACTAGTGTTGCAATGGGACTTCGACTAAGTGCATCGGCTACTACATTAGCTTTACCCGGATGGTAATGCACTTCCAAATTATAGTCCTTAATCAATTCCTAACCATCTACGTTGTCTCATGTTCAGTTCTGGCTGGGTAAAGATATACTTGAGGCTTTTATGGTCAGTATAGATATGACATACATTGCCCAACAAGTAATGTCTCCATATCTTCAATGCATGGACAACGGCTGCAAGTTCCAAATCATGTGTAGGGTAGTTGACTTCATGTTTTCTCAGTTGCCGAGAGGCATATGCAATTACTCTCCCTTCTTGCATAAGTACACATCCCAAACCTATTCCTGATGCATCACAAAATACATCAAAAGGCTTTTCAATGTCTGGTTGTGCTAGCACTGGCGCTGTAGTCAACAAAGTTCTGAGGGTGTGAAAAGCTATTTCACATTCTGGTGTCCATTTGTACTTCTCATCTTTCTGAAGTAATCTGGTCATAGGCTTAGCTATCTTTGAGAAATCTGGAATAAATCGGCGATAGTATCCTGCTAACCCTAGAAAACTCCGAACTTCATGAACCGAAGTTGGGGCTTTCCAATCCATGACCTCTTGTACTTTTGATGGGTCTACAGAGATTCCATCCCTGGATAAAATGTGACCTAAGAAAGGTACTTTGCTCATCCAAAATTCACATTTGCTAAACTTGGCATATAGCTTATGCTCCCTCAGTCTGGATAGGACAATCCTCAGATGCTCTTCGTGATCTGACTCACTTTCTGAATAAATCAATATGTCATCGATAAACACGACCACGAACTTATCCAGTTCGGGCATGAATACCGAGTTCATTAGGTACATGAAATAGGCTGGAGCATTCGTTAGTCCAAAAGACATAACCAAATACTCGTATAAGCTGTACCTAGTAGAGAAAGCAGTTTTGGGTATATCCTCCGGTCTGATCTTTATCTGATGGTAACCTGATCTTAAGTCAATTTTAGAGAATACTTTTGCCTTTGCTAGCTGATCGAACAAGATGTCGATGCGGGGTAACGGATATTTGTTCTTGATGGTCACAGCATTGAGTGGTCTGTAATCTACACACATCCTTAGTGACTTATCCTTCTTTTTCACGAACAATGCTGGACATCCCCACGGAGATGAGCTAGGTTGGATAAGACCTTTGTCCAATAGATCTTGCAATTGAACCTTAAGTTCTGCTAACTCATTGGGTGGCATTCTATATGGCCTTCTGGATATGGGTGCGGTACCTGGCACTAATTCGATCTTAAATTCCACGTCCCTATCCGGTGGTAGACCTGGTAATTCCTCTGGAAATACATCCGGAAATTCACAAACCACTGGAATATCACATATGGTGGTGGCTTGGATAGCACAGGCTAGATGTTGGGGTTCGAATTCGCGGGAGAGTGGAACTAGAAAAGCATTCCCTCCCGTGGGTTCTCTCAACATAATGGTACGGGTGCTAGTGTCAATAAGAGCACCATGATACTTCATCCAATTCATGCCTAAGATTACACTTATCGACAACCCCGGCAATATTATCAAATCTGTTGTGTACTCCCTCCCTTGTATCAAGATGAGTACATTTTTGACTATCTTTTTGGTAGTAACTGTTCCCCCTGCTGAACTTATGTTAAAACCCCCTTTACTTACTTCTATTATTTCTTGATCATGTCTAGATGCAAATGCTTGACTCATAAATGAATGAGAAGCTCCTGAATCAAATAAAACAACAGCGGGGTGCTTGTTGACAAGAAACATACCAGCCGTGACAACTTCTCCGGCGGGCACCTCCTCCACAGCAGTATAATGCACTTGTCCCTGACGTGCCCTGGCATTCACCTGCCTCTGATTGTTCTGGTTGGGTTGCCATTCCTCTTGGGGTGGGGGCACTCCTTGGACCAATGACCCAGTTGGTTGCAGTTGAAACAAGGTTGATTACTTTTGAAATCCTGCGGAACTGTCTTGATTGCCATTTCCTTTTGGTAAGGCAATAGTGAACGCCTTACGAAATGGTTTCTGCGGCCTGTTATTCTGAGCTTTCGGTGGTGGAGGCCTGAACTTGGGTGCAGGTGGACGGAATTGTGGCCTAGCTGTGATAGGCGCTTTCGACTGGAAAGATCCGGATGCACCGGCCTCATAGGCCCTCTTGCGACCTTTAGCAACTGCATGCATGTTGTTGTGATTTTCTTGGGTCAAGGCATCACTAATGAATTCATTGTACGTGGCACATCGGGAGTTTGCCATAGTCTTCATTAATTTGGTACCCAGACCTCGCTTGAAACTCTCAATCTTTTTCTCTTCAGTATCCACGAAACTTGGAGCATATCTTGACAAGTTGTTGAATGCGTGCATATATTCTGTGAGTGACTTGGTTCCCTGAGTGAGCCTCATAAATTCTGCTGCTTTCATGCGCATCAGGCCCAGGGGAATATGGTGTCCCCTAAAAGCCAACTTGAATTGATCCCAGGTCACTCTCGCATTCGCAGGCAGAGACGACAGAAAGTGCGTCCACCAGATTCCTGCTGGTCCTTGCAATTGATGAGAAGCATATTCTGCTTTTAGGTGTTCTGTGACTCTTAGCAGACGAAATTTCTGCTCGATGGTATTCAGCCACTCATCGGCCTGCAGTGGTTCCTCAGCCACCTTGAAGATCGGCGGCTTCGTGTCCAGAAACTCCTTGAATGAACTGTGCTGATTTGGCTCGGCCCCTGGTTGCTGTGGGTGGCCACGAGCAGTGTTTTGCGCGATAAGGCGCAAGGCTTCTTCCATTGTCCTCTGGCTACCCAGGAACTGGGCAAAGAACTCCTGAGCAGACGGTGGGGGTGGGGGTGGCAAGTCATCATGGTTGCCATCCTGGCTGCTACTAGCTCCTGCACGGGTGCGCGTCATCTGCGAAGTTGCAACAATAAGCGATTATTGGTCGATGCCAAGAGATTGCAGGTGAATTAGGTACTCATGCCAAACTGAAATTACTGGAGAAATTCTCAAAAGCACAATAAAAACAGAGGCATAATAATTCATTCTCGCAACATGACATCGCCAATTTGACCACTTATCGTGCTCATAACGCATATAATTTTAAAGCGTGATTACCGACAAAGAACGGAAATTGCATTGACGTTCAACCAAACGTGCGATTAACATTACATGATAGTCTAGTTACTAATGCCAACTTCAACTACATGTCCATTACATAAATAGAGGTGATACATTAGTCCTTCCACTAAATGCGAAGCGATCTAATCCTCATCATGGTCACTATCGAGGTCAGACGCAGAATCATTTCCTTCCTCAGGTTCTACTTCCTCTTCAGGTGCCACTTCTTCTTCTTCCTCGTACCCCTCTAGATCCATTTCTGCGGCTCCAGGTGGAACATAAGGGTGGAGCTGATTGTGCAGTAGATGAACCTCTTCATGCAGATTATCGTTGTATTCTTCAGCATTGGCCAGCTGCTGTCCCAGCTCAAACTGTCGAGCTCTTAGGACATCTTCCCTGGACCAGGCTGCATTCCGTTGGTGGGTTAACCGAGTCATTTCTTCGGTGAGCCTCTCAATCTCGATGTCGTGCTCCCTCTGAAGCTGACGTCGGTCTTCGCGGGCATGACCAAGAGCACCAGACACTCGTCTAAGGCTACCCTCGACTCCATCCAACACTCTCATCACTGCGAACATGGCGCTCATTGCAGGGTTATCACTGCTCTGCCTTTTTGCTGCACCAATTTCCAAAGATCTTCCTCTTGCCTGCTGCCATGAGTCAGTGGATGGGTTACCTCTGGGAAAAACTCCAACCATGGCGGCTGCCAGCTCTTGAGGAAAACGATCCATGATATCCCTCAAGATCCCAAAGGCTGCCCTGCCAGCTGCTTCTTCAGCAGTCCTACCAGTTGACTCATAACACCAGCCTGTCCACTCTGAATCGTCACCTCGGGGACGAACAATGGCCTCCACAGTAACTAAGAGACCTTCTCCCAACCGCTCATTCGCCCAGAAGTAGCGGGGTTCCATTCCATCAGGATAACCTACATAGCTGAGCACTCTCCATAAGAGTGTAGGCATCCCAAACTCTCCAAGGAACGTGTGACGTTGACGGGTACGTGGAGCAAGCTGACGGCTAGGAGCCCTGCCTCCGGTGGACTTGCGAGCAGTCTGCTTGGTGCGTGCCATCTGTACCATTAACATGTACCCTTGGTGAGACAATGCCATAATGGATAAGAGTTACATAACCGAGTAAGAATCTTATAAGGGGGGGAAACAAATGTAATTATGTGAATGGTAATTTAACATGATGCATGCTCGTTCCGTACGTCCTCACAAACTTAGGAAAAATTTGTTTCTAACGGTAGACACGGTGGCATACATACGTTCTCTCATAAATAGCGTAACTAGTCGAGCTACACGTTTCGTTGTTAGTGTACCTGCATAAATTTTTATTTCAGCCCTAAACCCATAATGAATATGCAGAATGTAATTGTAAATACTTCCATATATGTATACCCATACATATACTTCCATATCAATCTACCCGACAAGAATTTAAACCCACAATTAAATACGTACCATATACACATGCAAGCATGTATACATAGTCGTACCAAAGCTAACTCTTCCCGACCGCACGCTCACATCTTGCGGTCATACACTCATCTTACCTTGGCGTAGAGGCATTTGATCCATACATTACCACTCAAGTGAATGGCATCCATACTATAGCACGCCGTATGGACGACGAAGTAAAAACCCCCATGTTAGTACTTAAATAGCCACCTAATAGTCCTTAATTTGGGCATAAGGAAAGTGATCATTGGCACACTTTAGATTTCAAATACCTATTATATAACTAATAGTTGCTAGAGAAGGTTTTTTTTTTTTGGAAAAACAAAACTTTTGTTTTAAATACACTTGTAACAATTAACGTTGAATCTTGCTCTGATGCCAGCTGTCGCAGAACCGACCAATTTATAAGAATACAAGTATAATGGCAATCCGCAAGCGGTTGCACTGTCATACTTGAACCCATATAAACCCGGTAGTCCGTCGAGTACCACGACGGGTCTCGATAAACGATTTACAACAACCAAGATCGTACAGGATTCAACATACATGCCACATATTACATAAAGTTCACAGATACTTTTCATCATCAGAGTACGAATAGAAAGTTATTACAAACCAAGTTTGATAATTAAAGCGGAAGCAAATAAGTTTGAAGATAAGTTTCCAACGTAGTTTGATACAGTGCCAGGCCAGATCACGATCCACAAAAGCAAAGATAGGAATTACTAAGGAAGCCTGCCCAAGGCTTACTCCTCATCCACAGCGGGATAGAAGCAACTCTTGCAATAACCATGATACACAGTGCCATCTGCAACAATGGGAAAATAAACCCTGAGTACAAGAAGGTACTCAGCTAGACTTACCCGTCATGAACCAGAAATAAAATGACTCCAAGGATTATGCAAGGCTGTATAAGTGGACGTAACTTGACAACATTTTTTTTTTACGAAAAAGGCAATTAATCTTTGTACACTTGTGATTCCTTTATCAAGTTAATTATAACTATCCATTTCTAGATTAGCAACTACCCTGTGCCAAACATGTGATATATTATTTAGAATCAGACAATAGTAACCCTAGCAGGTATTGTAATTCCATATTCATCCGAACCATCATGTTTCATAACACAGTTACTACGATGTTGGAGCTAGCCAAGTTTCTCACTATCCGGGAGAGACGGCGATTCGAATCGATTTTCACCAGCTGGGAATTTATTCCTAACACAAACCCAGATCTACCAGCCACGATAGTCTTAGGTCACCTTTGGTACAACTCCGGTACACATTTCGCGGGTTCGTACTGCGCCGCACAATCTGGAACACTAGATGCCAGGATGCTCAGGCCAAACCTGCCCTTGGGCTCAGTCTGATCGTTCCCCGGAAGGAGCGCACAACAGAACGGTTCCCGGCCTGAGTTGAATTACTCGGCTTCGCGGTCGGAACGAATTATCCGGCCAGCTAAGTGAGAGGCATGCGTTCAATCTTGTCAGAAGTTCCAACAACGGTACGGTCCTTGATCGACACAGACGGGGATAGATCCACACCCAAGACCTCCATGCCTTGTTGCTTTTCTATCGATATCCCGCCCGGTCTCCATTTACATTAACCATGGTTCTTTTCCACAATGACAATTATGACCAATCGTGCTCCGGTATCCACCTATATCTCGCAGGTGACAGGAAATCACCCGACTTCTACCGGTCTAAGCATGGCTAAGCATATATTCGATCCTGGACCTATACCGGTTAAAGGTGTAATTTCTGGACAAGGAATGTACATGCATCAAGTGGTTTCATTCAACTCTTATAACCTAATGCATCAATCATAAATACGTAAGTAAACAGTTGTAAATTACTGGGAGACTTATAATGCTCCGGGGCTTGCCTCGCAGAAAGGAAGTAGGACGGTGGTCAGGGCACTCCGGAAGCTCTTCAGGGTTCTGCTCCACGCCTTCGGGAGCTGCGGCTTGCGGATCCTCCTGCGGGTTCCCTTCCTCTGCTTCTTCGAATTCCAGCAACGTGATCTCTTCCTCCGATCCTAGATGCATGAGTATGGTATGAGTATTACGAATGCATAATGTTAACAAGTGCATCACGTTGTTTGAGTAGGTGCATATCTCTTCTCGCTTACTACTTAACTACTTCTACAAAGCATCGACTATGCCATAAACAGTATCCACTTGTTTCACTCATAACTGGAGTTCTACAATTCCAAATCTAGTGATCCTGGACTTTCTGGAAAGCTTATCAAATTTTCTACAACTTTGTTATTAACCATTTTTACAGTCTACATCAGTTTCAACATGTAATTCCTCATACTCTAGAATCAGTCCGGAAATGATTTATCATGCAATATAAAGTAATAGCACCTCTACTTTATGTAATCATCCACAAATTGACAACCTAGAACCTACCAACAGTTTAAGCATACCAAACATAGTTAAGATACTATAATGGCAAAGCCCAAACTATTTATTAAATTGCCTTTATCATTTTATTTAGATATCTAGGTTAAATAATAAATATATATCAGATGTGCTTAATAAATTCTCAAAAATTTACAGAGCCTTACTAATGCTATCAAAGGACTACTATAAAAATTTCATGTTATTTTACTAAGTAGAACATCCTATACAAAAATGATAAGGAAGCAAGGCTTGAAATAGCATAAATGGAAAATCCTATTGAAAAGTGTCAAGCAACAGATTTCTTATTTTTCCTAACATCCATATGGTACTAGTATCACCTCCAACAAATTTCATGAATTTTGGACTCATAATTAATTTATAAAAATTCATGCAAGGATTAACTATTTATAAAAGAAAAATCTATAACTATAGATCTACACATGCACTGGTCCTCAAATTTTTATCCAAGCTCAGGTATGACAAGAATAGCCTACCACAAAAATTTCATAATTTTTGGAGCACAGGAACTCTAGATATAAAATAAACAAATTTGAATGCATTCAAAAGCACATTTGAAATCCCTATTTAATTCTCCAGAAATTTCTACTGTTGAACTCAAGAACATATTTTTCCTAAATACTACACTTCCTAAGGAACACAACCATATTTATTTCAACATTTTAGGAGCTACCAAACTAAAGATACAAAAATAACAAAACAAATCAAAAACTGGATTCAAAATGGGTTAGCCTATACTACTGCTGTCGCTGACAGGTGGGACCCGCTGGTCAGGGGACCCCACGCGTCAGTGACACGGAGCAGAGCAGCGGCGCTGCTGAGCACTGCGCGGCTGCGGCTCAACGACGGCGAGGTTCGCCGGCGGTGAGGTCATCAGGGTAGGACCTACATGACCTGGCGAACCTATTGAGCCACTTGGCCGGCCCTATTGCTGACCCTAGAGCTAGCGGCGGCGGCCATGGTGGAACGGCGAGGCTGGACCACGGCAAAACGCCGGCGACGTCCTCGGTGGCCCGACCTAAGGCTCGGACGAGCACCGGGGTACTACGGCGGACCTAGCGCGCTAGCTAACGCTTGGAGAGGGGGACTGTGGCGGCGTGGCCACGACGACGGGGCTTGCGGCGGAGCTCCGACGAGGCGGTGTGCGGGGCTAGAGCTCACCGAGCTTAAAACGGCGGCATTGGCTGGCGCAGGGAGTCGCGGGGAAGACGGCTATGCGGTTGCGGTGATGGAGAAGCGGCTATGCGAGGCTTGTGCCGTCAACGACGACGGTGGCGCTGCGGGAGCTCGATGGCTATGCTTGCGGGTGCTGCGGACGGCGAAAGAGACCGAGGTGAAGTGAAAAAGGAGCGTGGCTGAGTGCGGGCGGGCGTTGGCGTGATGAAGGCTCGCTCGGGCGCGGCGTGGCCTGCGCGGTCAGGGCAACGGCGACGCACGACCGACGGGACCTCCACGCGGCGGCTCTGCTCTGAAGCTGGTCGGCCACTGTGCCGATCGATTCAGTCGATTTAGTTACGCGATGCAGGCCTGACAGCGCGTTTCCAAGTCGATATATCCGCTGATCCGTGGCTCCTTCGTGCAAATGCCCAACATGAGTTTTGTAGCCCAAGGTACCAGCTACAACTCTTATTCAAAGATCAAGCTCCAATTCGCAACAGCTAGGGAGAAAATCCAATCCAAAGTCGGGCTAACAGCACTGTCAGTGATCAAGACTTAGAAAAATTTCGTGAAGTGTTGAAAAGGTTGTTTTTCTGATTTTTGTGAGCTAAAAAGGACTAGGCTATGCACATTATTAGTTCATGACCCAAAAAAGAAAGTTGTTCTCCATGACACATACTACAACTTTGCTTTAGTACCCACATACATGCATAGTCTCTAGCACCTATTTCAAACTTGGTCAAACATGTCACTTTTAAAAGATGGTACCCACTTGGGCTATGACATAATGACCTAATTAGCCCTAGCCATGAATATCAAAGTTGTTTATAATGATACTCTAAACCTGTTTAAGCAATTCACAAGGTCACACAATCATTACATGTATTAGTCACTCATGATCATATGTATATACACATGGAAACATGAAATAATAAGAATTGTTGCATGTTTCAATCAAATGTTTCAATTGTAAATGATGATTTATGAATGCTTGATGCTCATGCTCATGTTATGCAAGTCAAGTTAGGCAAGGCTAACACCCGAGGTGTTACAGTTCAAATTCTTCCACTGTTAGACTATTGTTTACTGTATCTTCGAAGTCTTAATATAGTCCTTCGTTTGCTGCAAACACCATGATATTCTTATTGTAGCATTTTGTCTTTATGTGGAACAAGCAATTTCGGTGCTTTGTGTTTATGAAGACTTGCTCTATTGTTGATTTCATCGCCATGTCTTGGTCTGTGATGATCGTTTGAGGATGTTTTCGTCCCATTGCATCAAGGAAAGTTTGAAATACCCACTTAATACAAATATTTTTTTTTCAATGTGAACTGAAATAGTTGAAGAGATCATTTTTATGTACCTCATCAATGTCCATAGTATTGAATACATCAGTTTGCCAATGGTATTGTTGAATTTTAGATCTATCATCATTAGCTATGCTTGTCATTGCTCCATTATCAGCGATGATTGCCATTTCTCCATCCTGTTTTTGTAAAGATAAATTTTACTTTTATGCTAGTACATATTTGTATTGCTTATAAATGTAATCAAATTGGCTCGCTGTTTGTATCTACCTCAAATGATAACCTTGACTCTGCTATTGACCAGTTAGTTTGTGGTCCAAAGATTCCATCCAGATTTTAAAGGCTCATATTCTGTTTTATTTGTTTGATAATGAGAATGGTTATCATTTATAATATAACACAACTAGTTTGACAAGCATATATAATATAGTTTTACCTTATTTCTGTCATTTTCAAGTATCATCTTTATTAATGATCCTTGCATCTCTTCATGTTGCTGCACAGTTTATAATGAAGCATTGAAATTACAGTCCTGTTATGCTGAATTTACATTGCACATATGTGTGTAATTTACATATGTCTGAATTGTATTTTTTGTATACTGGTATTTATAAATTTTACCTGCGTATTCCTATCAGTCTGATTATCCTCCTGAGAGTTCATCATCTGTTCCAGCATAAGTTTAGTATAGCATCCCTGCATTGAAATATATTTTAGTCCAAAAACAACCTTTTTATCTTGGCTTTCATGGGAGTAAGCAATGATTTTACTCATCTTTTTGTATCTATAGAAATGGTCAGCGGAACAATTTCTGCCTCCAAATACTTGATATGGAGCTGACTGCACTGCCTTCGTTGCTTCTGTACCATGTGAGTTCATTGACGTTGGATAATCATCAACTCTGCTTGTTGTCATATACATACTATTCTGCTTCATAAAAAAAGAGCACCTGAGTACTTATTTTGTTTTTTATCAGATCTTCTTAATTTTTTATTACATCTATGAAATATGTTTTTACCTCAAGTAATTGATTAAACTGGACTAGTGCTTGTATCAAATGCATTAGGGAACCAAATGAATGCTGCAACAAAATGTAGAATTCAGTAGTTGATATATTTTCATTGTTTATGACTGTATTTTAAATTAGGAGTTATTTTACCTATACATGTCCTTGGTGTTGACATCATTGTTGCTGTACCCTTGAACTTTCTCAGAATTCTAAATCTGATATTGTGGCTCTGACATTTGCTCCTGTCTTGTACCCTTGGTTGCAACATCCAAAAATGCTTGTGTAATCAGTATAATTGCATTAGCAGCAAATACCAGTCGCACTATTTAAAATGTGCAATTTGTTTTTTGGTATTCTGTATATTTTGTTTCCTGAGTTCCTTAATTTGTGAATCTGTAATTCTGATTCTTGAATTTGGTCGTAGCAAATACTAGCAGTCTTGGATTACATCTTCATGAGAAAGTCGGTGTGCTTACCTTGGCTGTTGAGGTTACTAGTTCTCCTTCGATCTGTTGGTTGCTTGCCCCTTTCCTCTGCTCTGCTTGCCCCCACGTAGAGGAGATCTTCATCTTTGATCTGCTGATTGTTTTCTCCTTTTCCCTGCTCTGATCTCCATGCAGAGCAGATCTGATCTCCACGTAGATCCTTTTCCATTTTTACTTTGCTTCTTTCATAAGTATACCTGTTATATTCCAATGGAATTCTTGTTTGTTGGGCTTATGGGCTACTACATATTTAGTAGGTCTCTCTCTTTCATCTTAGTTTGGGCTTTTCAATTGCACAGAACTTATATCTAACAAACAACAACAGATCAGGTCTGCGTGGGTCTTTTTTGTCTGATGAAATTTGTGTGCTAGCTTCTCCTAAAACACATAGTTTTTTTCCTGTTGTAATTTGTGTGTTTCTAGGCAGCCAACAACCATGTGCTAGCTTCTCCTAAAACACATGATTTTTTGTCTGTTATAATTCGTGTGTTTTTTAGACAGCCAACAACCATGTGCTAGCTTTGGCTGAAACACATAGATATGCTCTTTAAATATGGGAAAAAGAGATACTTTTTAAAGATATATTATAAGAAGAAATACTTTAATATGGTAGTATAACTTTCCCACACATGTATATTATTCTTAACCATGGACTCTGGACTCTGTTTGCTTCCACAGTCAAGTCAATTAGCACTGGTTATCTTACGAAACAGAAGGGAACTCCTTTTTGGGACGGGAGAATTTCATCACAACAGGAGTTGCTAGTTGGTTCGATTCCATCGAGTTGGAGTAAGTAGTGGCGTGAGTTTTGATAGTTGTTTGGTTGTTTTACTAAAGTTGGGTAGAATGAGTGGAGCACTCTTATTAATTGTATGGTTTTTGGGCTTAGTTTTCATTTAAAAAACTGGGCGGGCATTTATCTTTTTCTTTCTTTCTTCGTCTAATAGAAATCGCGGCAAAGCTTTTGCCCTTCTTTCTAAAAAAACACAACTTGCAGGCAGTAAAGTTTTTCATTTAAATGTATACTATATGTCCGTTTTTGATCAAAAGTTATTATACAAAAAATTTGTACTGTCCGAGAAGCGATCCTTATCAGGAAGGCGCAGGATTCGTCCCAGCTCAGCGCACCGGCCAAGTACTCCCCTAGTCCAGTCAATAGCTAAAGAAATTGGGCGGCAAGTGAAAGTCTCTGCGGGACGATGGAATGTGTACGAGGGTTTGTTTGGCAGGGCTCAGGTTCGTCTAAAAATGATTTTGGCTTTGGTTTATCTGAAAATGACTTTGGTTCTGGCTTCTGTGAAGGAGCAGTTTCTCTAAAGAAACTGAAGCCGTTCTGGAAAACGTTTGGCAAAGCGGCTTCTTCGCACTAGACGACGTGAACCCATAGCAAGAAGCCGCGCGAAGCTCGTTTTTAAAGCTTCTTCTATGTAGACAAAAAAAATGGCTCCGGCTCTCCGTGCAAAATCCTTTTCAAAATAGACGTTTGACGCCGCTCTCGTAGGAGGCGAAGCCGAAGCCCCTGTGCCTCTGAGTCATGACGCGCCTCCGGCCTCCGGCCACCGGAATTGTTTATTCCGGGTCGCGGCCCCGTGGGTGTTCTCTGTTCCCTCCCCTCGGCACAGGCACATCGTCACCCCCACTATTTCCTTTGTCTCTCTCCTATCTTCCTCGGTCTCCCCCCTAATAATCCTTTGATCCCCCCCGCTACAAGGCCGCCACCGCCTTCCGTTCCTCCAGGCTCCAGCAGCCTATAAATACGCCCGTCCCGCCACCACCGCACACCACTTCAATACTTCTCTTCCCTTCCTCTTCCTCTCTCCCGTGCTTAGCTCAGGTAGCTATAGCTCCTCGACCTCCAAGAAGCACACGGCCGGAGTGATTAGTGAAAGACATATATAGGATAAGTCCGGGCTGGTACTGGCAATGACGCGGTGCCTGATGTTCATGCTGCTATTTCTCGTCTCCTCCCTCATCTCCACCGTGGGGCTGCCGGTGGAGCCGCCCGCGGAGCTTCTGCAGCTCGGAGGCGGCGATGTCGGCGGCGGCCGCCTCAGCGTCGACGCGTCCGACATCGCCGAGGCGTCGCGCGACTTCGGGGGCCTCGCCCGCACCGCCGACGCCGAGCCACCCATGGCGGTGTTCCAGCCGCGCGTGGCCGGCGACGTGGCGGGTCTGGTCCGCGCCGCGTTCGGGTCGGCGCGCGGCTTCCGCGTCTCGGCGCGGGGCCACGGCCACTCCATCAGCGGGCAGGCGCAGGCGCCCGGCGGCGTGGTCGTGGACATGAGCCATGGCCCCGGCACCGCGGCGCGGGCGCGGGCATTGCCCGTGTACTCGCCGGCGCTAGGCGGGCACTACGTGGACGTCTGGGGCGGCGACCTGTGGGTCGACGTGCTCAACTGGACGCTGTCCCACGGCGGGCTCGCGCCGCGGTCGTGGACGGACTACCTCTACCTGTCCGTGGGCGGCACCCTCTCCAACGCCGGCATCAGCGGGCAGGCGTTCCACCACGGGCCACAGATCAGCAATGTCTACGAGCTCGACGTCGTCACAGGTAGCTAGCCGGCCAGCCGTTTCCCCATGGCTATCCAAAATTCCCCAGCTTCCTACCCCGTGATTGGCCCGCACTACACGCGTGCATGCAAGGCGCTCTGGACCGCCGAATGAACCGACTGACACACGAGCGTTGGGCGTTGGCAGGGAAGGGAGAGGTGGTGACCTGCTCGGAGACGGAGAACCCGGACCTATTCTTCGGCGCGCTCGGCGGGCTGGGCCAGTTCGGCATCATCACGCGGGCGCGCATCGCCCTGGAGCGTGCTCCCCAAAGGGTAACAGCCACGACAACATTCTCTCTCTCTCGATCTCCCTGCAGGCGCACACACTGATCACCTGCATCGGTTGATTCTTTTAATTATCTCTGAGCACTTCAGTTTCAGTAGCAGCTCCACTTGTTTAGTCGCCGTCGTTCGCCTTTCGTTTCCCTCCCGTGAGTCGTGTCTAGTGTGGCACCCCGCACCAGGAAGGCCGGGGCGCCGGGCCAGTATTATATCTCCTCCCGTCGCGTGTCACCGGCCTCGCTTTCCAACTAGTGACCGACCCAGCAGGGATCTCAACCACACCAGCCGGCCATGCAAGTGACGAGCGCGCCGCTGGTCCTTTGAGGAAAGCGCCGCTAACCCTCTGTTAGGCGCAAACGGCTGCCACATGTGCAGTGTAGCGTCCGAAAAAGACCCACACACGATCGTGCTGCTAATTACTACCTGATGGGCAGGATGGAGGCCCAGGGCAAGTCCGACACGTACGCGTACGCCGACAGCATAGCTCCTCGATCCGGCTTTGCTTCGATCGGATGGGCTACCGGAACAGTCTTCTCGTTACACTGTTCGTCAGAGTCTGCCGGAATGATACAGTACTGTACTCCTACATGCTACTATCTAGTACTAGTAGCAAAGTTTATTTATTTATTATATACGTCATCCGGTCAGGTGGTCCACGGGTCGGTTGGGGCCGATCCATGGGTCCCCGTCGCCGATCAACTTGCCCCCTGCTCTGCTCACCGATTAGCCGTCGTAATCTTTCGCAAGATTTTATTCCTCTGCTAATGAATCGGGTCTGTAATCTAAGGAGACGCTAATTAGCGGCCGGGATGCATGGCTGGTGGTTGCAGGTTCGGTGGATCCGGGCGCTCTACTCCAACTTCACCGAGTTCACGGCGGACCAGGAGCGCCTCATCTCCCTCGGCAGCGGCGGCCGCCGGTTCGACTACGTCGAGGGCTTCGTCGTCGCCTCCGAGGGCCTCATCAACAACTGGAGGTCCTCCTTCTTCTCGCCGCAGAACCCGGTGAAGCTCAGCTCGCTGAAGCACCACTCCGGCGTCCTCTACTGCCTCGAGGTCACGAAGAACTACGACGACGACACCGCCGGGTCGGTCGACCAGGTCCGCCGCCTTTTCTTTCTTTATATGACGTGCTCTGATATGGTTCGGTTTGGGAAATGAAATAATGTCAGACAAAGAAACCGCCCCATTTTAGGGCGGCGAGCCAGGAGCTAATCATTGGAGCCATGCCTTCAGTTAGTTGTAATAGCTGGTTTAGGCCGTATAATAATAATAGCAGTAGTATACTAATTGAAGCCCAGATGAGTGTAGATAGAACATAGAAAAGAGGACCTTGCATTGCTGCTACTAGATCTTGCAGCAATATTTTAGCATCTTGCAGCAGCAGCACGGAGAAACCTACTATATACTAAGGAAATTTCGAATTAATTTTTGTTCTCTTTCATTCAGGATGTGGATGCGCTGCTGGGCGAGCTCAACTTCCTCCCCGGCACGGTGTTCACGACGGACCTGCCGTACGTGGACTTCCTGGACCGCGTGCACAAGGCGGAGCTGAAGCTGCGCGCCAAGGATATGTGGGAGGTGCCGCACCCGTGGCTGAACCTCTTCGTGCCGGCGTCCCGCATCGCCGACTTCGACCGCGGCGTCTTCCGTGGCATGCTGGGGGGCCGCACCGCCGGCGCCGGCGGCCCCATCCTCATCTACCCAATGAAAAAGCACAAGTAAGTCAACCCACAAATTAACACGAGTCACAAGTCAAGTACTCCTCCCAGTCCTAGGAGACGCATCGCATCAAGCCGCGCGCCTGGCTGGCTGCGCGTGCGCTAGCTCATCCATCTGCCGCCGCCACGTGCGCGCGGGCGCGGAGGGCGGCGCGTCGCCGTCCCAGCCCCCGCCCGCGCTTCCAACCAACCTTCCATTCCATCCCACATGCTGATGCAGCGCACGGGACACGGGGACAGCACATGAGCCGCCACGCACGTTTCCGCGCCGTCCGACGGCGCCGCCCGGCTCCCTCACATGTGGCGCACACACGCGGACTGCACCGCGCTCGCAGCGCAGGTGGCGGCGGCTCGGCTCGCTCGATCTCGCTCATCATGTGTTGCGATCGAGTGTGCCATGATTGGCGCCACGCACACAAATCACCAGCCCATCAGCTGCAAAAGCGGATTAATCAATTGCCGAACTGCGTGAGCCGAATCTGGCGCCTGATTGAATGGCCGCGGACATACCGCGCACTTGTGCGACACGGCCTATTCTATTCTACCGCCATGGACGCGATGCAGCGCCCATCATCAATCTCGCGCGCGGCTGGTGGCGCCGACCAGCCATTTTAAACCGGCGCCGCGAGAGCTTTACAGGGCGCAACGAGCTCGGCGCGGTCAGAATTGGCATTCCTTAGCCGAGGCACGAGACCCGATCGCCTTTTACTTTCTTTTGGGCGTCAGTGGCCAGGTAGATGCACCAATTGTTGCTTTTCAGCTTCAGCGCATACACAACCAACCTAAAAAGCCGTATCAGAATCATCAGACGATCCTGCTAAAAACCGCTGCTTTTTTCATACTCTGCTGTCCATATTCCAAACCTTTTTCGAGTCGGTTAGGTAATCTGGCAATTGCAGTTCTAAAGAAATCTGAACTGGACCGTGAGCTGACCCGGTGTGCTTGTTTGCTGGTTGGCGCGCGCAGGTGGGACCCGAGGAGCTCGGTGGTGACCCCGGACGAGGAGGTGTTCTACCTGGTGGCGTTCCTGCGGTCGGCGCTGCCGGGCGCGCCGGAGAGCCTGGAGGCGCTGGCGCGGCAGAACCAGCGGATCCTCGACTTCTGCGCGGAGGCGGGCATCGGCGCCAAGCAGTACCTACCCAACCACAAGGCGCAGCACGAGTGGGCGGAGCACTTCGGCGCCGCCAGGTGGGAGCGGTTCGCGAGGCTCAAGGCCGAGTTCGACCCGCGGGCCATCCTGGCCACCGGGCAGGGCATCTTCCGGCCGCCCGGCTCGCCGCCGCTCGTGGCCGACTCGTAGCCGTGGATACATATGGGCTGTTGATGGTGCTCGAGCTGCTAGGTGCATTACTAATTAATTATTAGGTGCGTTTAGTGTAGGTATAGTAGCTACAGTAACCATACAGGATTATTTAGTTTCTTGTTAGTATTATTAGTTAGCTCCGGTTGATTGAGATGTAGAAATGTGGGTGGTTGATCACGTGGTGGCATAGCTGCTGCGATTGATTGTGTTTGTGTACAGGGGAGTCAAATATGGATGTGGCAAAAGTGATTTTTCCCCCTATGGTTGGTTGTGAAACTCCAGTGTACTGTACTGTTCTCCATGGTCCATGCCTGCGATGAGTTATGCTGGATTGGTCAATCGGCTTAGCTAATCACTGTGTGACATGCGACAAGTTACAGCAATGGCAAACAGGGAATCAATTAGTACTAACATGGAATGGAATGGAATGGAAGTATCAAATCAAAGGGGCAAAATGATTGGCCAAACAGACCGAATGGTTTAGTGTGTAGCTTTATGGTAACAAAGGAACGTGTTCTTAGTTCTTACCACGCCGCTGCGATGCCATTACTGGTTACTGCTCCTCACTCCACGCCGCTGCAAGCCTGCAACGTCTCGCGGTACAAGTTCGTCATGCAGGTTAATTACAAACAAGGGTTCAGTCTTCAGTCAGCACCACAGTACTGACGTGGAACGGAACATAGCCTCTGTTCGGCATAAAGATGTCAAATGGGGACCCGATCCCCGATTCCCCGTGGGGAATTCCTCTATTAGGGGATGGGGATGGGACTAAATTTATCCCCACAGGGAGCTAAATGGGAGAAAACCATTCCCCGTCGGGTCTGGGAGCCTGTCCCCCGTCCCCGTTAACCCGTGTCCCCGTTGCTTCACCTGCTCATCACAACCTCCAATAGTCCAACTCATTCCGTCAGCCAATCAGCCCAAAGCCCACGTAAGAATGCCACGTATATATATATGGAAAAACCTAGCTCTGCCTCCCTGTCGCCGCACCCGCACTCCCTCTCGCCGCACTCCCTCTCGCTCACCTGCACGGCCGCACTCCCTCTCGCTCCCTGCCTCCCGGTCGCCGCACCCGCACTCCCTCTCGCTCTTGCTCCACCTCCGGCACGGATCATGGCGGAGCGCCCCTCACAGCGCTCGGCGACGCAGATCAATGCCAAGGCCGGGTGGATCTATGGCGGGGCAACGCGGATCCAGGCCGGGCCCGGGCGGATCCTCGGTGTGGTGGCCCACCCGTGGCGGCATCGTGCAGGGCGGCACGGCCTCCCTCTCGCAGGTGCGGGCGGCGGCGTACCCCGGCGGTGGATCCTCCCTCTCCCTCGAGCTCTGCGGCGGATCTGGCCAAGGAGCACCTCCAGCGGCGGCGGATCCTCCCTCACCCTTGAGCTCAGCGGTGGATCTGGCCAAGGAGCACCTCCAGCGGCGGCGGATCCTCCCTCTCCCTTGAGCTCGGCGGCGGATCTGGCCGAGGAGCACCTCCAGCGGCTTCTCCAGGCAGATCTGCGACCGTGGTGGTCAGATCCGCAGGCGAGGTGGCCGCGTGCTCGTCGATGGCGTCCACGACGGCGGCGGCGAGCGTGCTTCACGTGTTGCGGGGATGGTGAAAGGTCCTAATGGCTAGAGGGGGGGTGAATAGCCTAATAAAATTCTACAACAACACTTAACAAAATATGTTAGACAATGATGCGGCGAAGCGAGTGTTGCGCTAGCCTACTAAAATGCAAGCCACCTACCACAATTCTATTTCGAATAGTGTATATCCACACAATAGCTATGACACTTAGCTAAATTAGTGTGCTCTCAAAGACTAACTAAAGAGCAACACTAATCAAACAAACAAGCTCTCACAACTAACTACACTAAAGAGCTTGATAACTAGTTTGCGGTAATGTAAGAGTGAGCAAGAGAGTTATACCGCTGTGTAGTGGTAGGAACCAATCGATCACAATGATGAATACCAATGTAGACCAATCACCTCGGAATCAAATGATGAACACAATGATTTTTACCGAGGTTCACTTGCTTGCCGGCAAGCTAGTCCTCTTTGTGGCAATTCACTCACTTGGAGGTTCACGCGTTGATTGGCATCACTCGCCAAACCCTCAATAGGGTGCCGCACAACCAACACAAGATGAGGATCACACAAGCCACAAGCAATTTACTAGAGTACCTTTTGGCGCTCCGCTGGGGAAAGGTCAAGAACCCCTCACAATCACCACGATCGGAGCCGGAGCCAATCACCACCTCCGCTCAACGATCCTCGCTGCTCCAAGCCGTCTAGGTGGCGGCAACCACCAAGAGTAACAAGAGAAATCCGCAGCAAAACACAATCACCAAGTGCCTCTAGATGCAATCACTCAAGCAATGCACTTGGATTCACTCCCAATCTCACTATGATGATGAATCAATGATCTAGATGAGTGGGAGGGCTTTGGCTAAGCTCATAAGTATGCTATGTCAATAGAAATAGCCAAGAGAGTGAGTTTGAGCCAGCCATGGGGCTATAAATAGAGCCCCAATCAAATAGAGCCGTTATACCCCTTCACTGGACAAAACGCGTTCTGACCGGACGCTCCGGTCAGACTGACCGGACGCTGGCCCTCAGCGTCCGGTCGCTCGATGTCAGCCACGTGTCCAGACTCAACGGTCATCAGCCTCGACCGGACGCTGCTTCTTCGAACTGACCGGACGCTGAAGCCCCTGCGTCCGGTCGTTTACAGTAAGCTCCCGAGCATGACCGGACGCGTCCGGTCAACTCGACCGGACGCAGCCCAGCGTCCGGTGCTTAACCCTAAGCACTATGCCGACCGACAGCCTGACCGGACGCACTACTTCAGCGTCCGGTCGTTTCGGACTCAGCGTCCGGTCACTGTTAAACAGTGAGACCGAATCCCTTTCTCCTCTAACTTCTTCACCCTTGCTCCAATGTGCCAACCACCAAGAATTTGCATCCGGCGCAATAGAAAATAGGCATTTCATTTTCCCGAAAGCGCCGAATCCCGCCGAGCAAGCGCTCGGCGGGAGGGAGAGAGGGACCCAAACCCATCTCAACCCTGCACACACCTTGTGCACACGTGTTAGCATATTTTCACAAATATTATCAAGGGTGTTAGCACTCCACTAGATCTTAAATGCATATGCAATGAGTTAGAGCATCTAGTGGCACTTTGATAACCGCATTCCGATACGAGTTTCACCCCTCTTAATAGTACGACTATCAAACCTAAATGTGATCACACTCTCTAAGTGTCTTGATCACCAAAACAAAATAGCCCCTACAAGTTATACCTTTGCCTTGAGTTTTTTGTTTTTCTCTTTCTTCTCTTCAAGTGTAAGCCCTTGATCATCTCCATGCTATCACCATTGTCATGTTATGATCTTCATTTGCTTCTCTACTTGAAGTGTGCTACCTATCTCATGATCACTTGATGAACTAGGTTAGCACTTAGGGTTTCATCAATTCACCAAAACCAAACTAGAGCTTTCAGATGGGGATCCCTGCGGGGATTAAATCCCCGAGCGGGGACGGGGATGGGGAAGAAGTGCTCCCCATAAGCCTTCACTGGGACGGGGACGGGGGAAATTTGCCCCCGCGGGGACGGGGATGGGGCGGTAACCCCCGACAGGGAATTCCCCGTTGACATCTCGAGTTCGGCAGGACTTATTGTTGCTGCGACTGATTTACATGGCTGATTTGTTATGAGAGAAAAACATTATTTTATATTTGAAAAATATGGCTAATTCTGACTTATAAGCAAAAGCGAACAGAGCCCTAGTTGGAATTGTAAATTTGTACCTCCATGTCAACTCCTAGTGTCCTGCTTCTACAGCACAGGACTGGGTTACGTACGCACTGTACAAAAGGCAGAATGAGGCAGCAAATAGAATTCAAGCCTGTCACAGATTTTCAGAGCACACGTAACGTAACTTGTACCACAACACAGTAAAATTCAAGCTGCGTTACGTTTTTAAAACGAATGTTGGTGTTTAAATACAAGGATAAAGTTTAGGGGTGTTAGAGCCCTCACGGTACCGAAACCACTATGGTTTCTATGAGCGTTCATTGGACTGCCGTCTCATCGTTATGCTGATATGACGAGCAATTTAACGAGAAGAGAGTAAAAAACATGGAAACCGAGTATAAAGGGGAAACCGATTCTACGCATGCATGGAGACGGTAGAAATCACTCTTTACCGCGTTGGGAGAGACGGATTGATTTCTTCCTCCTTCCGCTAGATCCTGTGCGCTACGCGGCCGCGGCCAACTCGCTAGAGAGCTCCCGTCGCGGCGTGCCTGAGACGAGCAGGGAAGGGAGCCGAGCCGGGAGGCGCGCGGACCTCCATCGCGGCCGTCCGGCGCCGTCGCACGCCATGCGCGCCGCCCGCGCCTTGCGGACCTCCAGCGCGGCCACCCGCCGTGCGGAGCTCCAGCGCGGCCGCCCGCACCACCGCCCACGCGTGCGCCGCGGCCGCCTCACCCTGGCTCGCCTAGCCACCGGCGCGGAGTCGCTCGCGCGGCAGCAGGCGCGCAGCTGCTCGCTTCCTGCTCATCGGCGGAGAGCCCATCGGGGAGCCCGTCGTGCAGCTTGGCCCGTTTGTCATGAACACCGAGGAGATCGACATGACCGTCAACGACTTCGAGTGCTACGCCAATGGATTCGAGAAGGCCAGGCACTGCAAATCACAGGCAATGGTCGTCGGACCTCATGTGCCGCCGCCGATTGTAGCTCGCTCGTGCGGCTGCCGGCGCGGCGAGGAGTGGGCGTGCGTGGACGCGGAGGAGCTCAAGCCGCTCGTCGACCACAGAGACCCGTGCACAGATGATTCAGATGAGAGAGAAGCAATCAGAGAATGATTGGCTAGATTTTTAGCTAGGTCCTTGAAAAAATGCTACGGGCCCGTTTGGCACGGCTTTAACCGGCTTCAGTCTGACAAAAACTGTAGCAACACTGTAGCAAAAAGACGGTTTTCTCTCGCCTACTTTTTTCGTCTCACTGTAGCACGTGTACTGTAGCAAGCGGGGAAAGCCAAAAAAAAAAAAAAAAGGCTTCTCCGGCTTCAATGAACAGTGCCGATGTCAGTGAGAGGGAGGGGGGAGAGAGAAAACCGGCTTTTTGATACAGTGTTGCTACAGTGTTTTCGTCGGATAAGCCGGAGCCGGTATAAGCTGTGCCAAACGGGCCCTACATTGGAAGAAATGGTTTAGTGAGAGTCTTAGGGTAAACTATCACGTAGTTTCTGTGTAGGGACTATTCTCACATCGGGGTCACATGCGCCCTTTTTGTTTGGCTTATAAGCCGTATTTTTTCAGCCAACAAATAATATTTTTCTCTTACATCAAATCAATCAACAGAGGGTGTCACGTCGAGTGTTCTGATAGTAATAAAAAAATAAATTACAGAAGTCTTTAATAATCCGCGGGACGAATTTATTAAACCTAATTAATCTGTCATTAACATATGTTTACCGTATCACCACATTATCAAATTATGGACTAATTAAGTTTAAAAAATTTGTCTCGTAAATTATTCTCAATCTATTCATTTAGTTTCATAATTAGTCTATGGCAGATTTGATTGCGGACCGTATTTCAGCAGCGCATCCCATGTCCCCCGATTGGTGGGGAATAACACGGATATATGATGACACGAGTACGAAAGAAAATAATAAAGGGGAAAAAAGAAGAAGAATTGGTGGTGCTAGACAGGGACGAGACGACGCTTGGCAGCGCCGCGCAGGCAGAGGAACGGGCCCAGGTCAATGGCTCCTGCACGCACCCATCGAGTCCGCACAGACACATTCCACTCTTTTCAAAGAAAACTACAATTTGAAATTTGGAAACAAGTCAAACTTTGTTAAATTTAGTTAAATGCATAGAAAATACTATTAATATTTCTCTCTAAATAGGTATTTCATATAATTGATCTAATAATGCTTCGATATCATAGGTGTTAGTATTTTTTTATACATCTGATTGACTTTAAAATTATTTGAGTCCTAAAACCGAGAACTGTATTATATTAACCCATACAAGCCCGCAAGGACTCCAAGAAGCAGACACCGGCCACGTCGCTCTAATTTTTTTCCTCCGTCGGATTTTCGAATCGATGGCCCAGATCTCTTGAAGGTGATTCTCGTCCGGAGCAGCTTCCCCTCGTCCTCTCCGGCTTCTTCGAATTCTTCGTGCTCTTATTTACCTTCTACGGCTTCTTCTCAGAATCCAGCGAAAAGAATATAATATCCAGCTTCTGCTTTCCCTTCCCCAAACTTCTGCTTCTCCTCCCCCTTCCTCGCTCTCTCTCGTTCGCTCCCTCCCTCTCCCGATCTCTCCCGACGCGCGGCCAGGGCGGCCACCGACGCCAGCAGCGCGGCGCGGCTGCGGTCGCCCTCGTCCTCCTCCTCCTCCACCTCCCCACGGCGTGCCGGCCGGGCAAGTGCCGCCGGCTCACCGCGCTCCCCGGCCTCTGCCGCGGCACCGCGTGTCGCCGCCGGCGGTGGCTGTCCCCGGCCACGGTGCAGCGTGACCGGGCCCTACCGGTGGCTGCCCGCCAGCGTGGCTGCCACCCGGCGCCGCTTCCTCCTCTAGCCCGCGGGCGTTCATATGCTACAGGAAACCCTAGGTCCGGAGCTCCTAGCGCCGAACCCCGCCCCCGACTTCTCTCTCTCTCTGGCACGCCGAACCCGCCCCCGGCTCCTTTCTTTCCCTGTGGCGTGTGCAGCTAGCTGAGGTCCTCCTATGGCTGTATTTCGATTTTATGCCTCTGTATTTTTTAGATGTACCTCGATTTGTTTGTTGCAGGTTCCTGATTTGGTACGCTCTGTCAACCATGGCCAGTCGACAAGAGGTTCGTGTATTCATGCATCCTTCTGGGATACAATTCAGCATGTTCAAAACCTTTGTTACATGGCTGTTAATTTTTTTTTGTGCATACTAATGCTACTTTGGCTGTCTGCGAAATTATTTGTCTGTCAACTAATGCTGCTTTCATTTCTTTGTAGTTATGCTGGTTATGACTACGTAAGTTTAATAGCAATATGATAGGATCACCATTTCTTTTATGAAAAATAATGCCTGCAGAACTTTTTTTTTGCCCCTCATGCAGCTCTGCAATGATACAGTCCCAGTGCTTGTTGGACCAGTCTCATACTTGCTCCTCTCTAAACCTGCCATGGGTGTTCACAGATCTTTCTCTCTTCTTTCACTTCTTGGTAGTATTTTTCCCATCTACAAGTAAGCATCCACACAAAGCAGTCAACATATTAGTATTCACCAAATACATGAAGGCCACCTGTGGACCACATTAGTTATTTCGTTTTGCTGTAGTTCTGTCCCTAAAAGTTATGTAAAAATCGCTTGCTTCGAGCTAATGGTTTAGCCTCTCCTGTTCCCCAAACTATCGTATGGAACTCAGACTGGATGGCAGGCCACCGAGTTTCACTTTGTTGCTTAAATTTTTTACCTCATTCCCATAGGGAAAATGATATTTTTTTACATGGCACTCATGCATTAGAAAAGATTAACCATCACAGCTCAGGCCATGGTAACCTTGAATCTTTTGTTCTTTTTGTTACCTCTACCAATCAATTCCTGAAGTACAAGCAAGCTACGGTACGATACTCTCCACCTGGCAGCAACTAATTTGATGATGGACATTGTTTTTTAGGTTCTTGATTGAGGTAATGTGTTGTCTGATCAATCTACAATTTGTAGATGGCAAGGACAGCCACCTATAGCAGAACGTCCAATGTGCACAACAGGCAGCAGATGTATAACGAGGCAAGCATGGAAGGAAAGGTAGTTCGGTCACAGTTCCTATGAATTGACTACGTTTTTTTCACCTACGCGCGCGCAATGTTGCTCCACTGGTTTGGGTAGCTGCAGCCTGTGTAGTAGACGAAGCAGAAAAAATATTCATATTTCTTCTTTCTGATATTTTTTTGGGGTATCACATTTTTGTTTGGTTCAATTTATTTGGCTTCGTTCATTCCTTCACTTCAGTCATCGATGCTTTTCTCATGTTCTCTTACATCGTGCAGTTTCTTTACATCGGTGCGGTTTCAAATTAGATGTGATCAGCAAAACAAAAACATTCACTTAATTGCCACCTCAAGATTTGTTCATTTGATACATTTTTGCCGGCAATTTCCAGGCCAGAATTCAGGAGGGAAACTGGATTGAATATATATGGATCCGGGGCTGCCAAAATGTTGGTGAGTAAATACTTATTGCATCTGTTAGTTCTTCTAGCTAGAGCTTATTTGGGCAGGGCTTCATGTTGTACAAACTGAATTAAAATCTCTTTCATGCACATCTCCAGCCATTTTTATTCTTATGACAGTCCATTTACTCATCTGATATTTTATTAACCTACATGTGCGAACTGAGCTAAAATATTTCTCATGTATGAACTGAGCTAACCCACTGTTCTTATGTCAGGCCATTTACATGTATGAACTGAGCTAACATAACAGAAAGCAAACTGATATTTCTCATGATATAACCACTGATGCAGAATAATTAATGGAAATATGTTCAGTACTCTTTGCGACCTCAGTTTCACCCTTTTTAGATCATAAACTTTGTACTTGCCGATGCTTTGCTAACTTATTCTAAGTATTTGTGGTGTGAAGAAAAAAAAACCACTGTATCTACAGATTCAGTATGGTTGTCTTCTGAAACTTTTCCTGCTATTATAGATGGTGAGGTCGATAGGATCGGCAGAACTACATGCTAAATTTATACAGTGCACTCTTCAAACTTTGGCTTTATAATATGTTTGCAAAACCACCAATTCTGTCCTATGGGCCTGTAATATTCCATTAGTTCTACAAAGACTCTAGGTAATTGTATCATTCGCTCTTATACTGCTAATAAGACTTAAACACGTGGTGTACAATGAGCTACTTTCCTTTGGCCTTCTACCACCCATGAGTTGTTATAGACAAATTTACTTGATGCAAGCATATATATCCCTGGATTATTCCACGATTTAAAAAGGAAATTAAGTCCATAGGTGCTAATTTGTAATAGTTATATGAGTGGAAACACATGCCTTCATTTTTTTCATGCTCTGTATTATTTTAGATTTCAATGGAATGAGTGTGTACTTTCATCACAATTTGAGCTTTAGACCTACTGAATCATTGGTGATTTACACATGTAAGTATTATGTCAATTAGTTTCGAATTACACATGTTGATTTACGAAAATAAACATTTAAGTTACTGCCTCATACATGACTGACCAAGATTTATCTGAATCAGTTGTGTTTTCTTTATAGCTATCTTAGTTCACAGCTATTGGTCTGCTGCTGCCTTCACTCAACCTAAATGAGGGAATGGAGTGCTTCATTAAAAAAGAACATGATCCTTACCATCAGCGAGGATGGAGGGAACATGAGCATTTGAACTGCCTTTGCTTTTGAGTCTTGATGCCACTTCACTCAAGGCACCTAAACAACCTCAATACTATATTAGAATATGTTGATATAATGGTTTGGACATATTTTTATTACATGCAGAACTGAAAATATTGGAGCCCAAATTTAGAACCACGTAGTACCTTTTATGATACCCTGATTGCTTTAGCGATGTCTTTGTGCTAGGCCATCAACCACGTAATCTCGTGATGATACTATGCGTCCATGGACGAAGCCAGCGGTGGGGCTAGGGGGGCTTCAGCCCCCCCTACCTATCCTGAGCACGTGGAGTTCTCATAAGTTTTCCCTTAAAATTTTATGCATACATGTATTAGGTAGGATGGGCTAAGGTTAAGAGAAGATAAAAAAGCCTCTATTTTTTTGTTCAACCCCTCCTAAATTTTTTTCTGGCTTCGTCACTGTATGCGTCCATACCACACCTATACTGCTTTAGCCTCCATCTTTGGTCCATGGTTCACTTTGGTTGGGCAGTAGCAGTACACAGTAGCTCCTTTCTTTGCCACTTGGGTGGCTATTACTGTCCAGGCATCTCACTATTAATAATTGGATTAGATTCATGTATAGAATTGAGACTACGCTCTCAATTTTTTATTTGTATGGCTGCTGTTTTTTTTACAAAAAGACCAAGGCTTCTGCCTAAATAGACAGTTCAAACTTACGGCAAGTTCAAATATATATAATGGACAAACTTTTGATCCATTAGTTTCCAGAAAGTATAACCATAGCCTACCTAAATTTTGCGGATGGTAGACCATCTAGATTTCAGTTATATTCGGTGTGGGGAAACTGTCACCGCAATTGCTAGCTAACAACTCTAGATGGCCTGCATATTGGTTGATAAACCTGTCCATAATTATGTTTCCTGTATTACTAATGTTTCCTATGTATTGTAGTGACTGCTTGTTAGCTTGTTGGCTGCACGGTCGAAATGACAGGTCCTTATATAATGCTAGCCCAATTCTATTTGCAGCGTCCCTGTCTAATCAGTTTCCCCACTAATTTCTTTGCTCCTTGCGGTGCAGTGAATAGCCGGTATTTCGCATCAATTCGCTTAGCAAGCAGTTTTCAGAGACACTCTCTTATTTTGGTAAGAAACCTACTTTGGGCCTCTACCTATCTTCATCACCTACCACATACAAATTCTTTTAGCTTAGCACCATTTTTCAGTCCAGGTAGATGCCTTTTAGGCCTCGAAATAATATCATCTTATTTGCCAATGGCTGTATCAAATTGGTAAGATAATTTTACATTGTTTGTGACGAAGCACTGATACTTAGGTTATGTAGAGTCTCATGTGTTACTTGGGGACACCCATTTCGGCATCGAGTGCAAAAAGCCCGTGCCAGCCACCATAGGCCATCTGATGGTATGTGTTACCTGAACCACATACCCATTATATACTGATGGTATGGTATCGATCACTGAAACTATGCTGAAAGCCTCTTTGTTTATGATATGTTGTTCTAAGCATTTGAATTTATTTTTCTGATTCAAAAACCGGATTCATTTTTCATCTTCCCTATACGATGTCATTGTTTCTGCATGATTTATTTCACATTCTGATATGCGGATGTACCTCATATTTTTTGATACACATACTGTGCAAGTTAGAAATAGAAAAATGGAAACGCCGTCCTTTTTTTACATGTACTTTGACTGATATGAGTTATGTTCAGAATTAATTCGTAATGACATTAATCTCACATCCTTTTTTTGTTTCTAGAAATAATCACAGAAGGCCGTAATGTTACAGGATGCTCCAAGTATTTTGTGCCTCCTTTTGTTCGGCATTGTCCCTTAACTGATCTTCATCTATGTTTTGCTATAGTAATCAGTGTTATTCTAAACGTTAAACGGTAAACAGTCGATCACCTACCGTATAGCCCATTATTCGGGCAAAACGGGTGTTTAAACGGGAAAAACAGCCGTTTAAACGGTCAAAACAACCAATTAAACGGAAACGGTGTACCACCGTTTAACGTTTAAACGGTGTGTAAACGGGCTAAACAGCCATTTAAACGGTGTGTAAACGGGCTAAACAGCCATTTAGGCGAACAGTGATAGTAATCGACATCAAACCATGCATGCCTTGCTGCGGCTTAACACCAAATGGAGCAATGCCATGGGTGTTCCAAGTATTTTGTTTTCTCTTTTTTAGGCATTGTCCCTTGACTGATCTTTATCTATGTTTCCTACAGTAATCGGCATCAACCGATATATGTTTTACTGTAGCTCCGCACCGAAGGGAGCAATGTCATGTTCCTGGATTCAATATATATTTTCAAAAGTAAACTTACATGTGCCTACCAATATGCGCAAGGGCGCGCGACTTATACTAGTATACTAACATCTATGATATGTTCAGGCATTGTGACCTTGTCCTAGCATTGGCCCTTGGCGTTTGATATGTTCAGGAGCCGGCCGCTGGGCTCGGCAGAATGGACAAAGATTGTTGCTTGGTTGTTGCTGGGCCTGGAGCAGGCCGTTAACTCGATCTGTACGATGACCAGCGCTGCAATCTGACGGTGGCATGCATGCCCCCGGCAGCCTTGTCGTTGTCGCTGAGTTGCATACAGTACCTAGAGTAGAGAAAATGCATACGGCCGCCGAGTCTCGGGCTCCGTGCCCCGTTGGCTGGTCTGAAACTTTGCTGGTTTTGTGAGAGAGAAACACTGTAGCGACTGGTTGATGAACAATATTCGTTGAGGAGGACAGCGAACGCGCCCATTAAGTGCTGCTGCAGGGCTTATTTATTGAGAGAGAGAAATAATATTCTATGACTGAAAAAGCAAAGATGATTCTCAGTGGATGAAGGTGCGGTGCAGACCTGCATATCCGGTGTAAACCAATCAACCCGTGCAAACTTGAAAACTACCAATCAAGACCACTAGATGCTGATCTAATGGATGGGGTGAGGGGGCTTACGCGTAAAAAAAGGCCGGCGGGTGGGGGGCTTAAGCGTAAAAAAAATCTCGCCTTTCACTCCATCCATTGGATCAGCATCTAGTGGTCCTGATTGGTAGTTTCTAAATTTACACAGGTCGATTGGTTTACACCTAATACGTTGCCGACCTGCAAACTCCGTCGTAATCCTAGTACCCACTGTACAGAAAGGTCATTACAACTGGTACTAGCAGGCAAGAGATGTTGTGAATGGTGTCAATGTATACTTTTGACACAAAGGAATGGATGAAATGATAGAAATCCGTTTCACTGAAACGACGAACAATTCTGTTTATTTTAACAAATCTATATTTTTGGAGGAATGAAAGAATGAGCTCTTGCTTCATGGAAATCTTTCCTTGAGTGCTCACCAGCACGCATCCACACTAATCAAGCTCGCCTATTGACAGACACAAAAAAAAAAAGCTCGCCTATTGACACTATAGATTCTAGCTGTTCGGCTGGTATTAAAGCCGGCTGAAGCTGTTTTGTTGTGAGAGAAAAATACTATAAATTCTAGCTGATAAGCCGACCGATAAGTTCAAGCGGACAGACCCTTTCTAGCGTTGTTCTTCGTTACTAGAGAGGTAAAAGTGTATTCAAACCAGGAGTTTCTTACACAGAAGGGATAAAATGGTCAGCAAAGTAAAACAAGCATCTGATTCTTTATCCCAATAATTAAATAAAGAAACAGTAATTCTCTGATTAGAACATCAGAACATCACAAGTCCTTTTCGGATGCTATGTGGCCTCATGCTATCCACATTGGCCTCGTTCGCTTGTCTTAAAGTTTGACTTGTTCGGCTTGTTTTTTCAGCCGGAACAGTGTTTTTCTCTCACAACAATTCATCCGGAACAGTGTTTTTCAGCCTGTTTCAGCCAAAGTTCAGACCAGCGAATTATCATCCACTGCACGCTTGAAGTAAAATATCTTACGCCTCCACTCGGTGATTCCCAACTCTCTCTTCTCTCTCCAATCTCTCTTTTTTCTTCCGGCACTTCCTTCTTGCCCATAACGAAATCTGTCAATCTTGCTTCCTCCGTCGTTGGCTTGCTCCCAAATCCTTCGAGCGCAGCCACCATTGGCTATCCCCTGTCTCCTGCGGGGGGTCATGCTCCGTCGCCGCTCATGGAAAAGTCCAAAGACTATCGCTGCAACCACGACAGAATGTGATGACCTTCTTGCTCCTCCCTACGGTGAGCTCGATGGTTATGGGCCGGGGCATTCAGTTGGAGCTGCAACCTTCGCCCTTGAACTCATCCCCTAGCTATTGTACATCCAAACCCATATGGCAGGCAATGTTGTTGCATCTGATTTATGAAGTTGTGTTTATTGTTTCTCTGTGTTGCATGAGACCATTTGGGGGTATTGCACCAAGTCCAGCCAACGCCATGAAAATTTGGAGCAAGGCAAAAATTCTTGTGTTGACGCTCACTCATTGATCATTATTTGTATTGTATTTAGGTCCTTGATTTTTTGTGTGATGGTTCAAATCTAATTATTATTAAATTACCTCCATCAGACTCTCGATTTTTGTGATGGATTTAGATCTAATGATCTCAGCCTTTGTTCTAACTCACGGTGCTATGTTTGTTCTACCTCACTGTGCTTTGGATCTTCTTCATCTTTTTGACATTTCCTTAGCGGTGAGATACTACATGATCACCGTTCTAGTCTCGCGTCTCTGCTAGCTCTTTGCCACCGCGCTATAACCCGAAACCACCCAGCTATCAGGGCGAGTTTGGTTCGTGCCCTCCCAGATACCTTCAGCGCCAGGCACACATCTGAGCCCTAGACGCTTGAAATCGAACATCTGGGAGCGCTCAAAGTGCCAGAAAAAGTTGCTTGGGGATGAACCAAACAGTCCTTGAATGTAATCCCCTCATTCTGCCCTAGTGTTAGGAACAAAGAGCTGATTAGAGGGGGTGAAGAGTCTTTTCTAAAAACTAATTGTACCGGCTAACCGAAACAAATACAAAGTTAAATTTAATCGGTCTAGCCAAGACTACACTTATGTATCTATGTCACATGCACCTTATACAAGACTACACCAACTGCTTGCATCCCCGACACAACAATAATTATTAATACTAATAAGAGTAATGCATAAGTAATAATATTTTCGCTGTTAACTACTCATAGCATGGGAAGAGTGACTTTTAACAGAATTAAACGGTAAAGCCTTGCATCTTTGATAAACAGTGTAATTGCTCATAATCCGTATAGACCTAGCCTTGCACATCGAACTGAAGAGACCATTATTTTGTATCCTCAATAACAAAGTTATTGCTACAACTTCTTTTTATCAAAATTGTTTTAATTTATTTTATCATTCATATAGCATGTAATATTACTCCACACCAATACATGCATGCTTCTTGGCAACAACTTCTTTAATACTCTAATTTCTGTTACTATAAGAACTAATTTATTCTTGGGCAGCTCGCCGGAATAAAAATAATAATTAAGTCGTATGCAAGTGGGAAAAATATCTACTCAAATGAAAATAAAAATTATACAACAACCACAAGCCGGTTGACGTTGACTAAGACAAAGCAGGAAGTCGACTGTGTTAGTGTTCCATCCTTCCCTGTACCAAAGGTATTTTCCCCATGGCGGAACCCATCCTTGCTTCCTTGATCCATGGCATAGCATCCCTGCTTACGCATAGAGTAGCCGACCAAGGCCGTCGCCTCCTGACCACAGGCCAGGATGTCTGCTGGCTACGTGACGAGCTCCACAGCATGCAGCTTTTCCTGCACGAAGTGGAGACGTGCAGCGGCGATGGCAGCGCGACCACAGAAGCATGGGTCCACCAGATGAGGGACATCATGCTTGATTCGGAGGACGTCTTCGATGTCTTCGATGCTAATCAGGTGCGTGCTTGCAGCATCCTCGGTAACTTGAGAGCATGGAGCAAAGTGGAGGCTCAGATCAGGCGCATCAAGAAGCAGCTGAGCGACATTTCTCGGCGTCGGTCTGAGTACCCAAACCTAACCAACAAACCAGCAGACTCCAGTGATAACATCATTGGTCTCTTAGCCTCGTCTCCCCTAGTTCATGACAAAGATACTGTAGGCCTGGATAGAGACCTAGACGCGTTGCTTCAGCATATTTTGGGTGAGGAATCAGAGATGAGCGTCATGTCCTTGGTTGGCATGGGTGGTGTTGGGAAGACCACGCTTGCCAAGAAGGTGTACAACCACCCAGATGTGAAGAGGCACTTCGATCGCAGTTCATGGGTCTATGTTTCAAATAAGATGGAGCTGCGAGGTGTCCTTCGTGAGATGGCCAGGGGGCTGGTGAGGATCCCCTCTGCCGAGGCAAACTCTCTCAGTGAGGGTCAACTCCAAGAACTGCTCTTGAGTGGCCTCAGAGGTATGCGGTTTTTGCTTGTGCTTGATGATGTCTGGGAGAAAGGGCTCTGGGATGTGATCAAGCTGGTATTGCCTAAGAATGGCAGGAGCCGGGTCCTTGTGACAACGCGTAACGTTGTCGTGGCTGAGTCAGTTATTGATGCGAGAAGTGATGTCCATCGACTTCAGCCAATGACATTTGAAGATTCCTACAATTTGTTTTGTAGAAAGGCATTCTTGACAGATGGGGTATGCCCTGATGACATGACAGAGACCGCTAAGGACATTGCGAGGAAGTGTGTTGGTTTGCCCCTTGCTATAGTTGCTGCAGGGAGCATGATGTCAAGGAAGAAAAAAACAGACACCGAATGGACTTGTGTCTTGGAGAGTATTCAGAAGGACTTAAGCAACGGTGAAATGGGAGTCCACCAAGCACTCTTTTTAAGCTACAAAGATCTTCCACACCCTTTGAAGCCATGTTTTCTGCTGCTTTCTGTCATTCCATACGACTCAGAGATCTCACGAAAGAAACTAGTTCGACTATGGATTGCTGAAGGGTTTGTGAAAAAGAAAAATGATGAGACACTTGAAACAACTGCAGAGAAGTACCTCATGGAGCTCATTAACAGAAGCATGATAGAAGCGTCGGTCGTTAGCAGCAGCGGGAGAGTAAAAGCATGCAGAATTCATGATCTTCTTCACGATCTTGCCGTCTCGCTGTCTGAAAATGGAAACTTTTCTGTCATTTGTCATGATAAAGGTGCAAGCACTAGTGCTCGGCGCATCTCATTACAGACATCTCATGTGCAATTCCACAAAGAACACACAAAAAAGATGCGATCTGTTTTCATGTTCAGTGGTAGTGCACCTGTTGTATTGAAAAGCAACATTGTTGCAAAGAGATTTAAACTGGTAAGAATTTTGGATTTGGAAAATGCCAATGTGCTAAAACTTCCAAAAGAGATAGGAGGACTACTACACTTGAGGTATCTTGGGCTAAGAGGAACAAAATTGAAGAAGCTCCCAAGAACACTGCAGAAACTCTATCACTTGCAAACTCTTGATATCAGGAAGACTTGGATAAGCATAATTGCATTTCAAATCAAGTGTTTGAGGAATTTAAGAAACCTAGAGATGAAGCAAGATGGCAAAAGCATCAAGGTCCTGACAGGACTTTCCCAGCTTGGTGAACTCCAAGTATTAACTGGTTTGCAAGCAAGTGCAACTGTTGTTCATGAGATTGCAGGCCTTACTAAGCTTCAAAAGCTTGCTGTAGAGGATTTAAACAATGAAGATGCAGAAAAACTGTGTTCTTCAGTAAACAATATGAAAGAACTATCATACCTATCCATCTTCTCCGGTGATGGCATCAGACCTCTTGACATTGCAACATTGAAGCCTTCATCAAGTCTACAGAAGCTGCACATAGCTGGACCATTACAGAAATTGCCAGATTGGTTCACTCAGTTAGATAAGCTTACAAAGCTACGCTTGAGCTTCTCAAAACTGGAAGAAGATCCACTTTCAGTTCTCGCTCAATTACCAAATCTGCTATTCCTCCAGCTGAACAAAGCATACCAGGGAAAAGCGATGAGATGCTGCTGTCCAGGCTTTCCAAACCTGAAAATATTTATCATAACTGAACTTGAGGAGCTGGAGGAATGGGATGTCGATGAAGGAGCCATGCCCTGTGTCCTGGAAGTGTGGATCATGTCATGTGAAAATCTAGCGACAGTTCCTACTGGGTTGCAGTCTCTTGCTACATTGCAGAGACTGAGATTGGTGGGCATGCCAAGCTCGTTTACTGATAGATTGGGAGAACTTAGTGAAGATTTTGTTAGGGTCAAACACATCCCATCTATCCAGATCATTCAACAATATGGGTAACTGTTTAGGCCATTGCTTATAGGACTTCAAAGACAATCATATTGTAACATGAGGCTTTTTTGATTTCTTGTTCTCGTGGGTTCAACTGTATTTTTTTTTCGTGATTGGGGTTATAGCCCGTGTTTCATTAAGAAGAATAGAGTTACCGGACACAGCTACAAGAGAACCATCCTAATATATTTTTGTTTTCGCAGGTATGTTTTGCAATCATTAGAGCGGTTGCTTGTTCTGATTCCTGAATAATTGCTATCACAAGGTCTGTACATTCAGACCGATTAACTTGCACAAGAACTGAAGAAAGTTTAGTTTGGCACTGATATTTTACCAAGAAAAATCCAGGATGCATCCTGGAACTCATGATGACGGATATATTATATTATAATCATTATAATCGCTAAGTAAGCAAAACTGAAATACCAGGTGCACAGACCGAAGTATGAAGGTTGTATCACAAGCTCGCGGCGTTGTTCAACTGTCCTTAGGCGCATTTGTGCATGCACAAAAAAAAAAAAAAAAAAATTGCAAGAAACACCAGTGGCGGCTCACCGTCAATCCAAGGAGGGGCCTCCTCGCCTCAAAAGTGCGGGCCGTCCGGAGGGACGAGCGGCTCGCATGGACGGCCTCCGCGCTGGCGCCCGGACTCCAGTCCAGCTGCACGAACAGGCAGGATGCTGAACCCAATTGCGCGGGGCGCTCCCTGCTGCAGTGCTGCGAGCGCGGGCAGCCTAGCATCGCAGTGGATAATGTAAGCGAGAAGAGACCAGTGGAAGAAAGGGGAGAGCCGGAGAGGACGACGGGATTCGGAATCCGGAAATCCCTTCCCTAGTATCACCTCTTTAGTGCGGATATATACGCTCGTGTGTATCTCTTCTCTTCTCTATCTCTACAGCTAAAAAAAATGTCAAACGGACCCGTCTGCCGCCCGTGGTGAAGCCGATGCGCGCCAATGGCACCCCGATACTCCTATTTGCGCCGACATGTGGGCCAGCCGCCGAGTCGCACGTCACCGCCCCCTCTAGCCCTAAACGTCCGCCGCCGCATCGCCGTCACGCCGCCTCACCGCCTAGCTGCCATTTCGCCCATCAGCCCCCGCCCCTCCTCATCTCGCGGTGGACGCCCCCTGCACCGCCACACCAATGCGGCAACGCCTCGCTGCGCCTCCTGGCAACCGCCCCCTAGCCCCCTCTCTTTCCTGTCCCGCCCGACCGCTACGCCATGCCGCCCCGCCCAGCATAGCTCCGTCCGGCCGCGCCCGGCGCCAACGCTGGCTCCTCAGTCCTCAAGGTACGCTCCCTCTTGCAAATCCACACATCTGGGACCGTCGCCTCTGCAGCAGTTCTCTGCTACCGAGATTTCACGTGTGTGCCCCAGTCCCGATCTGCATCGCCTCCCCTCTCGATCTACGCGTCTGCCGTCTGCGCCAACCTCCCTCCCTCCCTCCCCATCGTGCCCACGTAGACTTCACTCATACTCCATCTCTGCTCGTGCTCCTTTCAGGCGGAGGTGGACGCAGACACGGATGCCAGAGGCGGTTGGTGCTGCAAAGGAGAGGCAAACGCGCTGCCCAGGAACAAGATGGCGCTCTACGAACAATCGGCATCCCCTCCCACCGCCACACCACCTCTGTACCAACCACGCCCTCCACTCTGGCGCCCCCATGGCATGCGCATCCAATCCACACATCTGCGAGTCAGGTTAGCCCTTCGATTAATCCAATTTGCTGGGGTTGTGTGTCGCTTGTTAGTCGATTTTTGTTAAATGTTGTGGTAGGAGTACTAGCTAGCTACCATGATGTTGATAAATGTCAGGGAGGGACGGATGGAGTCGGATTGCACAAATCAAATTTCGGTTCCAACTCACATGAGCCGAGCCAACTAAAAAATGATACTTATTATTCAATCATTTATATAGCATCATCTTTATTACATGCTAATTAAAAAATTTTGTTGCTAGCTCAAATATATATTTATTTATATTTATGTTATAGAGCTGCCTAGGCACCTAATCTTTTTCTGTGATTAGTAGCCGAGTTATATGTATATATTATCATCCACAGCTTTTCCTTTGAAGCCTTCTTTCTTGCAGTGTGCTTAGGCGTTCTTGGTATATAGGAGTAGATGGTGACAGGAACAGGACACATCTTACCTATGACAGTGTGGCACCACCTGCACCTTTGCCTCTAGGTTGGCGGCAACGATAGACATCTCTTCTCATCATTTTGTGTGCCTTCAACTGAACCTGTTTGTTCATCAGATCATATGAGTGCCAACTCCAATGGGCGTGCTGCCAATGGTACAAGAGCTGAATCTGGGAGGCAGTCCTCACATCTTAAGAGCAACGATACCAATGCTTCAGGACCAACAACAAAGTGTAGTTCAAAACATACAAATAACACCAATAAGAATTCTTCAGGAAAGAATTTGACTAATGATGATGATTTTACAGTTCCTTTATATTACAGTCAAGAAATGCTCACCCTATTCCCTACCAAAAGTCTATGTAAGAGTGTGCCTGCAAAATATTCTAGCACTGACAAGAGACTGTATCAGTTAGTGTTTGGCTGAGTAGGCTAAACAATTTGAGGAGCTCAACAAGTTAGCAAAGCATGTGCTGTTCTTAAAATATAGATGACTGTAGCACCATGTTAAGTCCAAGTTTTGCGTTATTTCCACTGTACAAGCATGTTCAGAACTCCCAGTAGTTTTTCAGTTTACACTATATTGAGCAATTATGGAAGCTAATATCACCATGAGAAGGTTACATCCTAGATTTGAGCACAATTTGCATGCTGTGAATATTTTTACACAGACTCAAATATGCTGACATAAACAATCACATATTGATCTGACTCTTTCCAAATGTGTAGCTGTCATACTAAAACAGTGCGATAAGAAAAATTAAGAGCCTAGCCCACTTGATGCTCAAGTAGAGTTAGGCTGTGTTGGGTTTTTTTTGGGTGGATCAGGTCGGGTGACCTATGATAAGGTATATACTTCTTTACTTGAGCATGTCTACATTACATTGTATTGATCATGAGATGCGTTAAGAGAACCACTTTGCTATTGTGGTGATCTGGAGAATAATTGTTAACATTAAGGTGCGAGAATTTCGATGCTGATGAGGTAGCTGATGAGCACCTTATACAATCTATTCAAACAGTACTAATTCTAGGATATTGATCTATTCTTCCTTAAAACTAAAAGCAAAAATATATTCATGAGAAGCTTCATAGCATGGAAAATGATAGGTAAAAGAGGTGCTCGCAAAAAAATTGACATTTATAATTGTTGGGCTACGCCCATCAGCTTTCACACCCCCTGCTGGCGAAAGGGGGATTTGTATAGCGGTCGGCGCCTTTCGCGTCCCATTGAGAGTGAAAGGGAGCGTTCCGTTGTCGCATGCTTTCGCATGACGCAAGAGCGGGTAGCTGAGAAGGACACGGGGTCGGCTGAGCGTTTTCACAGGGCAATTTTATTTGGCATTGCAGGAACTCTCCGCCTGTTCGTCGCTAGGAAGGGGCGGTACGTGGCCCGAGCGGCTATAGCTGGCCGGTGGGACCACCGGCCTGCGGCGAGGGTGGTTGGAACCCGAGGGAGGTGAAGACGGACCGGATTACCCTCGACGAATAGGAATGTTCCCCCAGATCAGGGCAGTTGCAGGGGTAATTGTGTCCATGTAAAGTGCTACGGAAGTGTATAAATAGTGCTCCTGCGGGGGTTGTAAGAGGAGAAAAAATCTTGATTCAAACTGTTGATATCAGGTCGGGTCACTTGTAGTGACCTTTCGTCGGTTTGTTCTTCGTCAGGTTCGTTGTTGATTCGAGTGACAACCAAGGGTTCTAAGGTTATGGCCTAGAATAACATTGGCACCCACCGTGGTTGTCGCTTGAGTTTATCATGCCACCGAAGAACAAAGCGTCGAAGCTACCGGTGGATAGGGCAGAACCATCCAAGGCGGTAGCCGTTGCAGCTGCAGAGACAACCGCGCGAGATGGCGCGACAATTACGATACCTGACCGGGCTATAGGCGCCCTGCATTATCGCCGTTTGGTTCCCTTCGGCATGCCAGAATTCATCAAAGAATCTCTTGCCAAGGGCCTTGGCTTCCGACGGGGTTCGCCAGTAGTAGTTAGACTCTTTTATAGTCAGGCCTTGTAGATGAGTGCACCCGGCGTCAACTAGACTGTGCCCTATCGCCTTAAAAGCGGTGATAGCGGCGAAGTTGCTCCCGAGCATCGTATGGTTGTCCAGAGCGTCCATTTCGCCCTGGAGCCAAACCATGAATTCTTCCATGTGCACTCCCCCGGGAACTCAGTGTCAGCGCCGGCACCGCGCAAACACTCGCGATATCGTTCCATCACATCCCTGGAGCGAGAAGTAAAGGCGCTCAGCTCCTTCATGTGCGCCTCTCGCTCCTTGTCGAGTTCCTTCTTGGCTTTCACAGAGGCTTTGTCAGCCTCCTTTCATGCGGCCCGTTCCTCCTCCAGCTTCTTCTCCAGGGTAGAGACCTTTTCCTCGAGCTCCTTAATGCGTTGGTCCCTCTCAAGCTTCTGGCGAATAGCTCTGCTCTGGCGATAGAGGCTGCTGCTCAACACCATAGCCTATAACCAACAAAAGATAAGGCAATCGGCTTCGTCAGCAAGAAGAACAAAACCCAAGGAAAAATAATGCAAAGAAGGCGAAAAGCACCCACACTGGCCAAATGAAAGGACGCAGCCTTCGCCAACATAGAATCCTCGACTTATAAGAGGTCTCGCTCCATCTCGGGGGCCACCAGAGCCTTGTGACAATGTTCAGCAAATCTTGCAGCGTCGGAATTCTCGCCTGGCAGTATCCCAACCCGTCGAAAATCAAAGCCGCAGGCCAAGTTTGCCTCCGACGCCGTACCTAAAGAACGAGCAATTCGATAAGACTCCTCCCTCGTGGGGTCCGTCTTGCCCGATGAACTCAACCCCGAATAGAAACGGGGCTCACCATAGTCCCCCTCTGTCGGGTTCATAAACCCGGGGTCCCTCATGGACCGGCTTCCCAGCAAAGGCTTGGCCCAGCAGACGACGTGCGAACGACACGCAAATTCCTAGGCCGGCCCAAATACCTAAACGATAGGCTAGAAGGGCGATCCAATCTTCGACCGGAAGGCCTCGCTAAGGAGGAACAACGCTCGCTTCCAACTCCAGCCCGCCTCTCCGACCGGAAGGTCTGGCCAAAGAGGAACAGCGCTCGCTTCTGACTCTGGCCCGCCTCTTTGACCGGAAGGCCTGGCCAAACACCGCCTCCAACTTCGACCCACGTCTCCGACCGAGGATGCACTGAACCCCTGCTTACAGCTCTTCTCCGACTAGCACAGTTAGAGCCGACTGAAACCAACCGACTAGAGACGCCCACTCGGTGAGGACCAGGAAACGGATAGAGCAAGTAAGGCAGGGCACTCAAGTCGACCGCGATACCAAGGACCATACCCTGCACACCTGCAGGACAGTAACCGACATGACATGTTAGAAGGGTGTCCTGCAACCTTCTAGGCATGACAGAGCCCAAGCAGTGTTATGGGCGTCGACATTTGCCCTACAATGTTGTGGGCGCCATCAACTCCCATACTAGACAAACACGGTAAAGCTCCCCCCACATGCCTCTTGACATCAACAGTGTTGTGGGCACCGTCATCTACCATACATGGTGAATACGGTAAAACCTCCCACATGCATCTGATAACAACAATGTTATGGGCGCCTACCATCATCTTGTACCCGACGGAGTGGGCAACAAGACTTAGTAGCATGCGTACTCTCTCTCGCTTGGAAGGCCGTCCCCTTCATCTATAAAAGGGGATGCGCTCTCTCCCAACAGAGGGATCCCGGGGTTCACTCGTACACAACAGTAGAACCGCTAGGTTCAAACCTCGAGCACACGCTCAAACACTTAGCACATAGCGGAGATCCCATCACTTGGCCCTACAGACCAGAGTCCGACCGGACCTCTTGTACCCCCATCTTTCTCCCTTCCGTTTGTAACCCCACAGCAAACTTCGAGCACCTAGGCTCAGGAATAAAGTCATCGACCGACTCAAAGTGGACGTAGGGCACGTTGCCTGAACCAGTATAAACCCTGTGTCATTGAGTGCTAGGCCACATCCGATCACAACATACAACAAAACTATAAATATTTATGTGTTGGTCACTTTCTGCACCGACAGTTGGCGTCGTCCGTGTGGAAGACACTATACGTTCACACTTTTGGTCATCGGATGACCCACTTTTCCACCACCTTCGCCATAGCGGGCTGAAGCAATACGATTCGCTTCGGCTCATTAGAGTTCCCCACACTCCCTCCTATTGGGATATGGGGGCCTCCCGTCTTCGAGCCATCCTAGGCCTTCCTCTTCGAAAGCCTGGACTTCGTCGCCGACCGGCTCGGCGCGCTTCACCTCCGCGAGGAGGCACTCGTTCCGATGCTCGTCGGAGGGGCGCCCTCCATCGGCTCTGGGACACACGACGACTTCAACAACAAGGCGCGTGCGCTTCATTCTGAGCAAATGCTCTACTCAAACCCCACTGTGAGTAATGTACATGCTGTTATTTACTCGCTTTTTACTATCTTCCGCCGATTATCCGAAGGTACCACATTGCCCGCACCGCAACCACCGTACGATCGGTTCCCCTATGGCCTCGCGTCCCCCACGGACGCGTACGCTCGAGGGCTCCGAAGGACGCTGGCGCCGCCCCCTCTCACATCCGAATTCATGGGAATGGCGAGCTATGCTCCCACCACTTTCCATGAACTCCTGGACGACGAGGTTGAGAGCGACGGCTCTAGCATCGACGACGTGGCACCTAGCCACCGTCTGTCCCGGGAGTGTGCTATGGCGGACGCTCTGGGACAGCCGCTGGTGGTAGCGAAGTCCTTGCAGACTCACACCCCTCTAGACCCTCATGCGTGGGCCCTCACGCTCGCACAAGAGTACGACGAGGAGCTACGACAGTGGTGGCAGAACCAGCCACCCCATGCGCGTGACCCGGCGAGTGGCGCCCTGGGTCGCGCCCGCTAGGTCCAGCGCAACATCATGGACGAGGGGAACGATCCCCCACAGTTCGCTCGGGCTAGCCAGAACATTGCCGATGCAGCAATGCTTCTACACTGCGTTCCTGAGCCCGTCGACTCCTAGGAGCAGGCAGTCCACCAAAACCTCTAGGCACTAGTGGAAGCCGCTGCCATTCAATAGGTAGAGAGCTCCGCATCGCGACTCTGACTCGCGGCCTCTCTCCCCACCAGGGGTGTTGGGACGCACCAGATGGATCGCTCCATCCGCTCACCACTACAGCCGCCAAGCACGACATAGGAGGCCGCAGTTGCGCCGCGGTTTGACCCGATGCCTGCTCCACACCGACCGTTGGTAGACGATCGCCCCGGTCCGAACCAAGACGCTCGCAGCGTCATCGACAACTGGCATCAGGCCCGGCATGATGATGACGTCCATCGGGCGGCGATGAGGGCAGGCGACACGGGCCTCGGTCGAACCATCGAGGGGAGCGGTGAAACACGCCCTAGGCATGGTGGCTGGCCAGACGACCGGAGTCCTAGCTTGGATGGCCCAGGACCCTAGGCCTTTGGCTGACGCATCTAGAGAGCGTTGTTCCCACATCGCTTCTGACCACCCACCAACATCGCCAAGTACACCGGGGAGACGAACCCCGGTATATATGGCTCGAAGATTTTCGGCTCGCCTACCGAGCCGGAGGGGTGGATGATGATCTTTTCATCTTTCAATATCTCCCTATCTGCATAGGGGAACATGTTCGAGCATGGCTTGAATTCCTTCCTCACGACAGCATCCGTAACTGGGCGGACCTCAAGAGGGTCTTTGTTGGAAATTTCCAGGGGACGTATGTCCGCCCTGGTAACTCTTGGGACCTCAAGAGCTACCTGCAGGAGCCTAGCGAGTCCCTGTAGGATTACATCCGTAGGTTCTCCCAACGATGCAACTCCCTCCCTGATGTCGTCGACGCGGACGTCATCAGCGCATTCCTCTCCGGGACAACCTGCGAGTCCCTGATCCACAAGCTTGGCTGTCTGAAGCCCTGTACCACCCGCGACCTACTCGACGTTGCCACGAACCACGCCTCCGATGAGGAGGCGGTCGGAGCCATCTTCAACGGAGGCCAGGACAAAGGCAAGGCCAAGCACGAGGACCAAGACGAGGGACCCTCCACGCAGAGGGGCAAGAAGAACAAAAAGGATCGGCGTCGACCGACCAACACCGCATTGGTCATCGTAGCTGATCGCGCGGACAAGCAGCCCCAGCAGGGCCTGTCTAACCACTTCAACATGCTCATGGATAGCCTGTGCACCAACCACGCCTACCCCGTCAAACACCTCTACAAGGACTACGAGCTCAAACGTTTCCTGCGACGGGCCGCGGGCCAAAAGAAGGAAACGACAAAGAGGCGGCAGCCAAGAAAGGAGACGCGGCGGGCAAGGACAGGGATAGCTTCTCTGACCCTAAGGCATGCATCATGATCTTCGGGGGATCCGACGCCATCTGCTCCAAGCGCCAGCACAAGGTACGCTATAGAGAGGCATGCGCCGTCGAGACGGCCGTCCCCTCCTTCCTTAGCTAGTTGGAATCTTTGATCACCTTCGATCAGAGGGACCATCCCTCCCACGTCGCCAGACCAGGACGCTACCCGCTCATCATTGACCCCATCGTCCACAAGAAGCGCCTCACCAACGTGCTGATGGACGGAGGCAGCGGCCTCAACATCCTCTACGTCGACACCCTCGACACCATGCGCATCCCTCGGTCGGAACTCTGCCTAGCGGGCTCTCCCTTCCACGGTGTGATCCTAGGGGCGCAGTCATACCCACTCGGGCAGATCGACCTGCTTGTCACGTTTGGCAACTGACCAACTTCCACTCGAAGGTCCTCACCTTCGAAGTGGTGGACTTCCCAGGGTCGTACCATGCCATCTTGGGGCGACCATGCTACGCCAAATTCATGGCGATCCCCACCTACACCTACCTCAAGCTGAAGATGTCGGGACCGAATGACGTCATCATCGTGGGTAGCGCATTCTTGCACGCCTTCACGTGCGACCGCGAGCATTTCGAGCTCACCACTACGGTCATCAACACGTTCGAGCTCCCATGGCTTGGGGAGTCGTCGACCCCAGTAGTCCTAGACTGCAACAAACCAACCTCCTCAACGGCCTTTCGCCCACTCGAGGAGACTAAGGCGGTGGAAATCGACCCCACTGACACTACCAAGATGGTGCGGATTGGGACCCAGCTCTCAACCAAATAGGAATGCGAGCTCATTGACTTCCTGCGCGCCAATCGTGATGTCTTCGCATGGAAGCCATCTGACATGCCAGGCATACCGTGGGACACCGCTGAGCACGCACTGCGCCTCATCCCAGGCTCAAAGCCCGCTAAGCAACGCCTATGTCGCTTCGACGACGAGAGGCGTAGGGCCATAGGCGAAGAGATCGCCAAACTCCTGGCAGCCGAATTCATTAGAGAGGTATTCCACTCCGACTGGCTTGCCAATCCTGTTCTTGTTAAAAAGAAGAGCGGAAAATAGAGAACGTGCGTTGATTATACTGACCCCAACAAAGCGTGTCCAAAGGATCACTTGCCTTTGCCATGCATAGACCAGATAGTCGACACCACCTTGGGATGCGAGATCCTCTCCTTTCTGAATGCCTACTCAGGTTATCACCAGATTGCGATGAAAGAGTCTGACCAACTCGCAACCTCATTCATCACCTCGTATGGTTCGTACTGTTATGTAACCATGACTTTCGGTCTGAAGAACGCTAGCGCCACCTACCAAAGGTGCATGCAGCAATGCTTCGCTGACCAAATCGACCCGCTCGATCAGCCTAATTAAGCCGAGCGGCCAAAACCAACAATCACCGTCTATGTTGATGACATAGTGGTCAAAATGGCTTAAGCTTGCAACCTGATCGCAAACTTGGCCGCAACGTTCATGAACCTCTGAAGGTTCAACATCAGATTGAATCCTGAGAAATGTGTTTTTGTGGTTTCGAAGGGAAGGCTACTTGGATACATTATGTCCGAGCGTGGCATTGAGGCCAACCCCGAAAAGATCACGGCCATCTCCAACATGCCCCTATACGCAACGTAAAGGGCGTACAAAGGCTCACCTGCTGTCTGGCTGCCCTGAGCCGATTCAGCTCCCGGCTCGGCGAATGGGGGATGCCACTCTACAAGCTCCTCAAAAAGACAGACGCCTTTGTCTGGACTGAGGAAGCTCAGCAGGCTCTAGAGAGCCTCAAAGTGTCACTAACGTCGGCCCCAATCCTCGTCTCTCCCAAACGGGGAGAACCCCTCCTCCTCTACGTCACAACAAGCAACCATGTGGTGAGCGCCGCCCTGGTCATCGAAAGGGAGGAGCCGGGACACCACCTTGAAGACCAGCGACCCGTATACTTTGTCGGGTTGGTACTCACCGACCCCAAGCTCCGGTACCCCTGGGTGCAAAAACTCCTGTATGTCGTGCTGATGGCGACCTGGAAGCTCCTGCACTTCTTCACCGACCACGAAGTCGCGGCACTTCATACCAGCTTGGGGACATCGTTTGCAACCGCGATGCCGCAGGACGGATCTCCAAGTGGGCAATCGAACTCATGGGCCACGGCATCAGGTATATCCCCCATACCGCTATTAAATCTCAGGCTCTTGCGGATTTTGTCACCGGATGGACGGAGGTCCAACTACCGACCCCGGACGTCACCCATGAGTACTGGACAATGTACTTCGACGGGTCCGTAATGGCGCCCGGCTCGGGGGCTGGAGTGGTTCTAATCTTGCCGGATGGAGTAGGCTCCGCTATGCCATCCGCCTCCATTTCTTGGCCTAACAACACCACAGAGCATGAGGCCCTCATCAATGGGCTACGCATCGCCATCGAGCTCGGCGCTACGCGAGTCTACGTCCGCGGCGACTCAGAGTTGGTCATTGACCAAGTCATGAAGGAGTCCTCTTGCAAAAACCCCCTCATGGAGCATACTGCCAGGAGGTGCGTAAGCTCGAGGACAAATTCCAGGGGATCGAGCTACATCATGTCCCCCGAAAGGACAATGATACCGCCGATTTTCTCGCAAAATTAGCCGCAGGAGGGATCCAACTCCGAGTGGGATCTTCATCAATGATCTCCATGAGCCGTCCGCCTACATCTTGGAAGGTCTGAGCCAGACACACCCCAACGCCAACCCAGCGCCTGGGGGCTCCGACCCCGACGCCAAGCCGGCGCTTGGGGGCTTCAACCCCAGTGCCTCCATGACGACGTCGCCCACCGATGTCACCGTGTTGACACTCGATCAAACCTACTGGCGAGCAGCGCTACTCGCCTACCTCCTCAAGGAGGTTCTCCCACCTGAAAGGACTGAAGCCCGACAGATCGCTCGACGCGCCAAGACCTTCGTCGCACTCGATGACGAACTCTACAAATAGAGTCCATCAGGGGTGCTCATGAAGTGCATCCCTACCAACCAGGGGAAGTAGCTCCTGCTTGAGGTCCATGCCGGGATCTATGGACATCACGCGGCTCTGAGGTCACTGGTCGGAAAAGCCTTTCGCTAAGGTTTTTACCGGCCCATCGCACTACGAGATGCAGAGGAGGTCGTCCGCAGGTGTGAGGGATGCCAATTCTACGCTCGGCAAACTCATTTACCGGCACAAGAGCTTCAAACCATCCCCATCACCTGGCCGTTCGTGGTCTAGGGCCTCGACATGATAGGACCCCTCAAAAAGGGCCTAGGCGACTTCACTCACCTACTCGTAGTGGTCGACAAGTTCACCAAGTGGATAGAGTCCAAGCCCATCACCAACATCCGTTCGGAAGAGGCGGTCAAATTCTTCCTCGACATCATCTACCTGTTCGGTGTTCCTAACTGTATCATCACTGACCATAGGACTAACTTCATCGAGAAGAAGTTCCTGGACTTCAGTGATGGATACGACATTAGGATCGACTAGGCCTCGGTCGGACATCCATGTACTAACAGTCAGGTCGAGCGTGCCAATGGCATGGTCCTCCAAGGACTTAAGCCACGCATCTTCGACCGACTCAACAAGTATGCCGGGCGATGGGTTGTAGAGGTCCCAATGATCCTCTAGAGCCTGAGAACGACCGCGAACCAATCCATAGGGTTTACACCCTTCTTACTAGCCTACGGAGCTGAAGCAGTGCTGCCCTCCGACCTCGACCACGGCGCCCCAAGAGTGAAGGATTTCAACCGCAACTGAGCCGCGGAGGCTTAGCAAGACATAGTCGACCTGCTCAAGGAGGCCCACGAGACGATCATCATCTGCTCCGCTCGCTACCAGCAAACTCTCTACAGGTACCATGAAAGGAAGATCAGGGGGAGGATCCTCGAAGTCAGTGATCTCGTACTCCGGAGGACCCAATCAACAAAGGAGAAACACAAACTCTCTCCGCCATGGGAAGGTCCCTATACGGTGACCGAGGTGATCCGACCGGGCGCCTACCGACTGAAGGACGACAACGGCAACGTTTTCACCAACACTTGGAACATTGAACAGCTACGTCATTTTCCCCAAAATTTGGTCTTACCGCTTTTATTCAACACTTGCTCCTATAAAGCACCCCAGCCTAAACACTTTCAGCCTGGGTCGCTCGGGAGCTCCATGAGGGTACAATAATACTACCTCTCTTTTTTACTATCACATGGTAAAAACTTTCCGCCCGAACAAAAGGGCGTTGCCCGAGCGAAAGGGCATTCCATTCCTTTGATTACCCTACGTGACTTTGTTTTTACTCCCGACCAAGCGCATCCCGCCATGACCTATGGTTACGAGCAGCTGACCCTCGCGGGCCATGCCCAGGTTCTTAAAGTTGCAGCCTACGGAACGAACAGGCGGGTGCAAAAAGAATGGATAAAAACAAAGCTATGCTAGGATAAAAAACAAGGAACAAATAGTGATTCTATCACAAAGCAGAACTGATGTATTCATTGATACAAAAACTGTTCACACGGGGGCTCCCCCATGAACTTAACGATTACATTTGCTTACTACTTCTACTCTAAATACTACTATGGTCGCTCGGCGGCATTGGCTGATGCCAAAGGTGAGGCCACAACACATGCCGCCGGACATAATCACCACCGCAAGGGCCCTTCCCGGTTTCGCTTCGTCAACTTCAGCGAGCGGAACAAGTACCTCAAGGGCATCGCACCCATAGATGCTCAGGAGAAGAGCATGCAGCTCCGAACCTTCTCATGCAGTCAAGGCAGCTCCTGGGCAGGGACGCTACTCGTCGAAGTATGGCCGCCGTGGCTGGAGGATGTCTCGTCAAACTTTATGAGCTGACCAACCTGAGCAGCTACAAAGGCGAAACCCCCCACCAGCGCAGTCCTGAGCATCGTCCCTTCTAACAAGACTCGCCCGGAGAAGATTCACCAGAAGGAGTCCACATACAGCTCCATCCCGATGAAAGCCTTGTAGACAGTGACGAAGTCGACGATGTGCAGTACCCTCCAGTGCGCCACCTCCTTCAATGGAAGCAGCCCCTTCTCAGCGAAGGCGACCAGCACCACCTCCTTGGCGTAGAAGCCGCCCCTTCTCGGCGAAGGCGGTCAGCATCATCTCATCTACGCTAGATGACCTCCAGCTTGACATTGCGCTTCGAAATCACGAACGGGTCTATGAGTTCTCCTTTCCCTGTCCCTTCCCCTATTTGTGGAGGAGATGCAGCAGTTGAAGAAGGGAAAAGGATTGGGGCGAAAAACCCTCGCCCTTTATCCATTCAATGCGGATGGGAAATGACGGGACGCGCCCTGACCGATGGGACGCACCCTGCCTGACGGAATGATGCCCGGTCAGACGGGATGTGGCCTGAGTATGGCCCACCACTACCGCATGCTGGGCGCGAGAAACAAAGCACCACCATGCGTAGGCGGCCCTCCGCCTTCCTAGGCGGGACTTGGAAAGGCCCAACTACGGGATCTCCACCTAGGAGAGACCATCGGGCTTCCTGAGTCAATCGGACGGCTCAGGCAAACGCCAAGAGACAGGTAAAGAGCAAAGGGATGCCCCATGTGGGCCATGCCGACTCCATCACGAATGACGAGCGTGGATCCTGGTCGGACATTTCTGATTGGAGCTCCTCAAACCGCGTCACTCGAGTCATCAAGGTAACATTACCAACCCCCACTATTTCTTTATATAATCATTCATTCATCTATACGCGCATTCATTCATTCCATACATTCGAGGCATTGCATATGAAGTTAAATGCATCACAATGCTCCGTGTTGCACCACAAAGTGGCAGTTGCCTCATTCAACTGAGCAATGACCGACCAAGGTTCGTAGGCCGGCCCACAAAGGGCTCGAGGCCACCTCGCATCAAACAGAGCTAGGGGAGAAAACACAGATGAGCCCCGAGCGGCCCTCGCCCAGTCTGTCCCGAAGCAGACAAGGTCATCTCAACCTTCTCGTTCGATCGTAACCTCAGCCAAACCCATATACTCTCCATCGAGGGGAGGCCAGCGGGCCACCCAGGTCGGTCTCTAGAACAACCCAGGCATTTGTCGCATTGCAGGTTAAGGAGCAGTGGAATGTCACATGAGGGCTATGCCGACCCCGTCACGAACGATGGACCCAGATTTCACTCGAACGTGCCCATTAGCGAGCTCACCGAGCGCGTCACTCGAGCCATCGAGGCAAGCGACGTTAGCTCAGCCTCTCTAGTTGTGAGAAACCGCAGATGGGGTAACTGTAACAGAGCCGACCAATTATACGAGATTAAGTAAGGAAATCTTCCGCCGAAGCAGATAATTTAGTAAACTTAAGCCCGTATAACCCGGTAGTCCATGAAACCACGAAGGATTTCAAACCAATCAACATACAAACCAAGATCGTACAAGTTTAGCAATCACCGTCACATGTTACATAAAGTTCGCAATGACAGTTGGATACATCGGAGTTTAGAACATAAAGTTATTACAACCCAAGTTCAAACTGAAATAGCGGAAGCAAATAGTTTTAAAGCCACACACACACTTGTGGTTCAGATACAGTGCCAGTAGGTAGTCATCTCCAACAAAAGCATCAGATGAGAGATACGGAGTGACCATTGCCCTTGGTCCTAGTTGTCGCCCATCGCCGGGTATAGGCAGTTAATGCAATAACCGTAATACATTTGACCATCTGCAACAACAATGGGAACAACGCCCTGAGTACGAGAAGGTACTCAGCTAGACTTACCCGTCTTAAACCAAAATAAAGCGACACCAAGGATTATGCAAGGCTTTCTTTAGTGGGCTAGCTGACTCATTTACGAAAAACATAAGCTATCATGAAGAAACCATTTTAAGTACTTTGCATCATCTTTATTATGACCTATCCATCTAAGTAAGCACCTATACTATAGCAATCGCTTGATTAACCAATAACATCCAGTTACCAACTTAGATTTAGCATATTCCATACCATCCAGATAACCATCAGTGTTCCATCATAATTACTATGATGCTGTAGCTCGAGTCAAGTGCTCACTATCTAGGAGCGATGGCGATTCAAATCGATTCCTAACCAGCTGGTGATTTATTCCTCACACAAACCACACTCACCGATCAAGTGAGCTACAGATCACTAATGACACTTTCCAAGTAGCCATGGGATAACAGTCATGGACCGCACTACCTATGGACCGCTCGACAGCCAGGATGCACCTTGGGCTCACTCTTTGCGTCCCCGTCATACCCCCTTCAGCACCAGTCTGCCAATCCGAGTTTATCCCGGCTCGAATAGTGTCACTAGCTTCGTGGTCGAAAGGTACTTTATTCGGCCAGCTAAATGTGAGGCATACGTTCAACATGACAAGAGGGACGAGCAACGATCGGCCCTTAATCGACACAGACGAAAAACTAACAGCACCCTAGAACCCTAGTAGCTAGCGCAACAACTACTAGCCTACTCATCATGGTCGCTGTCTAAGTCAGAGATGTTGACATTGTCACTATCCACATCATCGTTGTCATCATCAGCTGGTGCCTCAGGCTCTTCGGGATCCTCGTCCTCATCTAGATCCATCTTTGCTGCTCCAGGAGGAACATAAGGGTGGAGCTGGTTATTCAGCTGATGAACCTCCTCATGTAGGTTGTCATTGTACTCTTCTGCATTGGCCAGCTGCTGCTCCAGCTCAACCTGTCGAGCTCTTAGAACATCTTCTGCAGACCAGGCTTCATTCCTCTGGTGGAGCACATGGATCAACATGCGCTCAGTGTTCCTGTTGGTGGTGGTCAGACGCTCAACCTGCTCTCTCAGTGCACGTACGTCTCCCTCATAGACTCTAGTCCTCTGGGTCGCCTGATCCCTCTGATGAGTCAACTAACCCATCTCTGCATTTAGCCTCTCAATCTCGGCGTCGTGATCCCTCTGACATTGACGTCGATCATCGCGGGCCTGACCAAGAGCACCAGACACACGTCGCAGGCTACCTTCTACTCCATCGAAAGCCTTCATCACTACGAACATGGCGCTCATAGCAGGCTAATCACTGTTCTGTCCTTCTGCTGCACCAATCTCCAGAGATCTTCCTCTTGCTTGCTACCACGAGTCAGTGGAGGGGTTGCCCCTCGGAAAGACTCCAACTATAGCGGCTGCCAACTCCTGAGGAAAACGATCCATGATATCCCTCAGTATCCCAAAGGCTGCCCTGTCAGCTGCTTCTTCAGCGGTCCTGCCAGTTGACTCATAACGCCAACCAGTCCACTCAGAACCGTCACCTCGGGGACGAACAACGGCCTCCACAATAACCAAGAGACCTTCCCCCAACTGCTCATTTGTCTAGAAATAGCGGGGCTCCATTTCATCAGGATAGCCTACATAGCTGAGCACTCTCCACAAGAGTGTAGGCATCCCAAACTCTCCAAGAAACGTGTGGTGCTGACGGGTACGTGGAGCAAGCTGATGGCGGGGAGCTCTGCCTCCGGTAGACTTGCGAGCGGTCTGCTTTGTGCGTGCCATCTGTAGCAATTTTTTTTACCCACGTGAGAACAAGGTTAAGTTGTCATTTTTATCAAAATGAGATAATCAACTTATAAGGGGAGGAACAATGCCATGAATGATATGTAACAACATGATGCATGCACGTTCTGTACGTTCTCACAAACTTAGGAAAAATAACAATTGCTAGCGACATAGACGGTGGTATACAACGGTCTCTCATAAACGTAGCTAATACGTACTACACGATAGCGCTGTTATGTACCTGCAAAAGATCCACTTCAGCCCAAACCCTGACAGTATGAAAAATATGCACGAAAGCAGTAAAGTAATCTACTCGCTCTGCACGCATCCCCAGATACGCGTACAACGGTAGCAACTACCTGAACCATCATCCTATTGGCGGCATCGCCACCACAGGACGGAATTCCCCACACATTAGATACCTTCATACAAACACGCGTATGGCATGTAAATAATCTGGCATCATATAAGCACTTCCCTAGATCGGCAGTGTATCCGATCATGCTCTCACAACTCTCACTTACCGAGGCGTAGAGGCAATGGATCCATACATTACCACTCAAGTGAATGGCACTCATACAATAGCACGCCGTATGAGCAACGAAATAGAAATATGATGCAAAGACCCCCAAGTCAGTACTTAAATAAGCCACCTAGAGTCCTTAACTGGGCATACAGGATATGACCACTGGCACACTATTAAGTTTTAAAACTCAGTTTTAAACACAATTTTGGTTTTAAATACTCATGGGAACAGTAACCTGCTAAACCTGCTCTGATACCAGCTGTAACAGAACCGACCAATTATACGAGATTAAGTAAGAAAATCTTCCATCGAAGCAGATAATTTAACAAACTTAAGCCCGTATAACCCGATAGTCCGTGAAACCACGAAGGATTTCAAACCAATCAACATATAAACCAAGATCGTACAAGTTTAGCAATCACCGTCACATGTTACATAAAGTTCGCAATGACCGTTGGATACATCAGAGTTTAGAACATAAAGTTATTACAACCCAAGTTCAAACTGAAATAGCGGAAGCAAATAGTTTTAAAGCCACACACACACTTTTAGTTTAGATACAGTGCCAGTAGGTAGTCATCTCCAACAAAAGCATCAGATGAGAGATACGGAGTGACCATTGCCCTTGGTCCTAGTTGTCGCCCATCGCCGGGTACAGGCAGTTAATGCAATAACCGTAATACATTTGACCATCTGCAACAACAATAGGAACAACGCCCTAAGTACGAGAAGGTACTCAGCTAGACTTACCCGTCTTAAACCAAAATAAAGCGACACCAAGGATTATGCAAGGCTTTCTTTAGTGGGCTAGCTGACTCATTTACGAAAAGCATAAGCTATCATGAAGAAACCATTTTAAGTACTTTGCATCATCTTTATTATGACCTATCCATCTAGGTAAGACCTATACTATAGCATTCGCTTGATTAACCAATAACATCCAGTTACCAACTTAGATTTAGCATATTCCATACCATCCAGATAACCATCAGTGTTCCATCATAATTACTACGATGCTGTAGCTCGAGTCAAGTCCTCACTATCCAGGAGCGATGGCGATTCGAATCGATTCCTAACCAGCTGGTGATTTATTCCTCACACAAACCACACTCACCGATCAAGTGAGCTACAGATCACTAATGACACTTTTCAAGTAGCCGCGGGATAACAGTCATGGACCGCACTACCCAGGGACCGCCCGATAGCCAGGACGCACCTTGGGCTCACTCTTCGCGTCCCCATCATACCTCCTTCAGCACCAGGCTGCCAATCCGAGTTTATTCTAGCTCAAATAGTGTCACTAGCTTCGCGGTCGAAAGGTACTTTATTCGGTCAGCTAAATGTGAGGCATACGTTCAACATGACAAGAGGGACGAGCAACGATCGGTCCTTAATCGACACAGACGGAAAACTAACAGCACCCTAGAACCCTTTCTGGTTGCCTCCAACTTTTCCGTCCGGTCTCCAATTATCCATCACACATGGTTAATTTCAGGATATCATTCTTTCCATAGCTAAATTCTTCCAGTAACCACCTATAAATGTAGGTGACCGGAATTACCGATCGCTACCGGTCTAAGCAAGGCTAAGCAGTTATTCGATCCCGATCTAACAGGGTAAAAAGGTAATAAGGTAGGCAAGGATAGTAATAAATACATCAACGGTTTCAATCAACTCCTACAACTTAATGCAACAATATATAAACTCATATATAGAAAGAATTGCTTTTATAAAGTAGGAGACTTAGAATGCTTTGGGGCTTGCCTCGTTCGAACGAACTAGGTTGATGATCTACGCACTCGGGCAAGTCCTCTCCTTGCTCCTCTTTCTCTAGCACCTCCTGTGCCTGGATTTCTTGTGGATCTGTCCTGGTCTGCTATTCCTAAACTGCTACTAGCAACTCCTCCTGCGATTCTGTATGATGCAGATGTATAAGTGCTCATGCATAGGTGCATCGGAGAGATGACATGTAATGATCATGATGCATGGAATGTAGATGAACATGTTTAACTTTATTGGACATAGTAGAAGTAAAGCTCTTCTACAAGGTAGCCAACATCATCCAAGAACATGTACTACTATACTACTACTATAACCACTGTACTAACATGCCAAGTCACCACAGCAAGCTAAGATGCTTCAAAGATACACCAAAGTAAACATTATTAACTAAACATGCATTAAAAAGGTTAATTAAACCCTAATTGAAACTAGGTTTGAACAGCAACACCTATTTTGGTAGCACAGAAAAATCTGAGAAAATTACAGTAGCATAGTACTACTCTAAGTAGACTACCATAAAATTTTCATGGCATTTGGATAAGTAAAATAGCCTACACAAAAATGACAAGCTATGGCATAAATATGAGCTTGAAAATACTTTGTATTATGAAAAGTATCAAACAACAGATTTAATATTTTTCCTATGTTCTACACAGTAAATAATCACTGCACAAAAATTATCATACACATGTTTTATAAAATTTTTGCTCTCTATCAAAATAACAAAAATCATCAATTAAAGGCACGTGAACTACACATCAATATTTCTCTACAGAACATGCATGACATATATTTTTCTTACAAAGTACATCACTAAAGGAGATTAACAAAACCGGAACCATATTTTTTCTGATAATTATTCTATTTACTAGACATTTTCTAAGATAACAACAAATACAGGAATTAAATAAAACCCTATACAAAAGTATCACAAAAACCACATGCAATATTTTTCTACTGTAGATCTAAGAATAAGAAGCATATAGAAATTTGTTTCACCAAAATTGGGGCACCACAGTAGCAACTATGTATTTTAGAATCCTTTAAAAGCATTTTCCAGAAATCTTTTTCTTTTAAAACGAAAATCTAGCCGGGCGCAAACGCTGGGTGCACCCGGGGCTGTGCACCCGGAGCTGCCACCGGCCACTACGGCTGGGCCCTGTGGCCCACGGGTCAGGGACCCAAAAGCAGGGGAGGAGCTCCGTCGACCGGTGCTCACCGGCGGCGAGCCCCCCCGGTGGTGCAGGCGGTGCCAGCATGTTCACCACGCTGAGCTGCACCGACGGAAAGGGTGGGATGGCCCGGCGGCGTGGCGGCCCACGCGCCCGCGGCAGTGTTCTTGCCGGAGAGAAAGGGGGCGGCCATGCTCGGCCCTCACCTTGACGACGATAGCCCCGAGTGAGTGCAAGCGAGGCAGGGGTCCAAGGCGGAGCTGCTGGCGGCGGGAATCGGGAAATGGGGTGGCAGTGAGGGAGCTTGACGCCGGCGGAGCACGTCGGCGAGCTCGGCAGCTCAGGCGCCCGCCCAGGATTTTGAAAAGGAGAACGAGAGCGAGAGAGAGCAAGAATGGAGAGGGAGGCTCGGACAGGGGGTCTTGTAGGCGGGGTGGGGCCGGTCGGAACGGGGTAGGCCTGCGGTGCCGCGCGGCGAGCTCGTCGGCGCATGGCCGCCACACGGCTCACGCGTCCTGGCGCGGTCGGAGCGCGGGCGCGTCACGCGCGACGCACATGAGCGGGGAGCGCGCGGGAGCGGCCGCGGCCGAAGCGGCGGGGCCGGGCCGGATGCAGCTGTGGGCCGAAAACGAGGCGCCGGCCCAACAAGGTGAGGAGAGCCTTTCTCCTTTTTTTTTAATTTTTTTTCTTTTCCCAACTGATTTGAATCACAAATTTGAGCAACCAAAAACTGTTTTCAGGATTTGGGGTAAAATAAAAGTTGTTTAGAAATTTAAACTCTACAACTTTGTCAAAAGGTGCAAAGTCTAAATCCAAACAGATTTTGAGATGGAAGTTAAAAGCTAAATAAAGGGTATTTTGACCATTTTTTAATAATATTTTTTAAAAGCAAAATTTGGGATAATTTGAATACCAACCTTGCTCCAAAATGCATGTGAAACATTTCTAAGTCATTTGTACTCCCAAACAATCATGTTAAACATCATTACAAGCACAAACACGACCCAGGTTCATTTAAACAGTAATGCAACATACATGTTTCACGAGCATGTTTCATATGTTTCAAGGCATTGTTTCAGTTATTATTTAACATGATTATGCATGTATGATTATGATGCTTGATGATGTATTATGTTCATGATTTGTAGTGCCTAAACGCTTGTGTAACACCGGGGTGTTACAGTAACGCACAAAACTCAACCGACCCCTACCAAAGCCCAATGGGGCTCAGGGGCTCAAGACACCCAACGCCTCGACTGTGCCTAGGTCCATAACCCTGACTCGCCTGATCCCACGGCGCGCCTGATGCCTAGATCCGCGACTCCGACTCGCCCGATCTCCCATCTCGCCTGATGCCTGGATCCGCGAGTCGATCTCGCCTGATCCCTAAAACTACCTCGGCTCCGCCCGATGCCAGGATCCACGACTCCGTCTCGCCCGATCCCTAAAACTACCTCGGCTCCACCCAACACTAGGATCCACGACTCCGTCTTGCCCGAGCCCTAAAACTGCCTCGGCTATGCCCGACGCCAGGATCCGTGACTCCATCTCCACCGGTCCCTAAAACTACCTCGGCTGCGTTCGACGCCAGGATCCGTGACACCATCTCGCTCGGTCCCTAAAACTGCCTCGGCTGCGCTCGACGCCAGGATCCGCGACTCCGTCTCGCCCGGTCCCTAAAACTACCTCGGCTACGCCCGACGCCAGGATCCATGACTCCGTCTTGCCCAATCCCTAAAACGGCCTCGGCTGCGCCCGACGCCAGGATCCGTGACTCCATCTCGCCCGATCCCTAAAACTACCTCGGCTGCGCTCGATGCCAGGATCCACGACTCTATCTTGCCCGATCCCTAAAACTGCCTCGGCTGTACCCGACGTCAGGATCCACGACTCTGTCTCGCCCGGTCCCTAAAAAATGCCTCATGCACGCCCGCTGACAAAACCCCCAGGCGATTCTACCTGAATCATCCGGGGGCTACACCCGCGGGTGCGCTCGCGCGCACCCGCTGACGAAACAAAACTTCCCCCGTTGGCAACACGAAAACCCCCTAGACAATTCTACCTGAATCACCCGGGGGTCGGGGGCTACACCCGTGGGTGTGCTCACGCGCACCCATCGTCAAGACAAAAATCCCCCAGATGATTCTACCTGAATCGACTGGGGGCTCGGGGGCTCCTGTCGGGTTCATAAACCTAGGGTCCCTCATGGACCGGCTTCCCAGCAAAGGCTCAGCCCAACAGACAACGTGTGAACGACGCGCAAACTCCTAGGCTGGCCCAAATACCTAAACGACAGGCCAGAAGGGTGATCCAATCTTCGACTGGAAGGCCTCGCTAAGGAGGAACAGCGCTCGCTTTCGACTCTAGCCCGCCTCTCCGACCGGAAGGCCTAGCCAAAGAGGAACAATGCTCGCTTCTGACTTTGGCCTGCCTCTTCGATCGGAAGGCCTGGCCAAACACCGCCTCCAACTCCGACCCACGTATCCGATCGAGGATGCACCAAACCCCTGCTTACAGCTCTTCTCCGACTAGCACAGTTAGAGCCGACTGAAACCAACCGACCGAGGACGCCCACTCGGTGAGGACCAGGAAATGAACGGAGCAAGTAAGGTAGGGCACTCAAGTTGATCATGATATCGAGGACCATACCCTGCACACCTATAGGATAGTAACTGATAGGACATGTTAGAAGGGTGCCCTGCAACCTCCTAGGCATGACAGAACCCAAGCAGTGTTGTGGGCGTCGACATTTGCCCTACAGTGTTGTGGTCGCCATCAACTCCCATACCAGACAAATGCAGTAAAGCTCCCCCCACATGCCTCTTGACATCAACAGTGTTGTGGGCACCGTCATCTACCATACATGGTGAATACGGTAAAACCTCCCACATGCATCTGACAACAACAGTGTTATGGGCACCTACCATCATCTTGTACCCGACGGCGTGGGCAACAAGACTTAGTAGCATGCGTACTCTCTCTCTCGCTCGCTTGTAAGGCCGTCTCCTTCATCTATAAAAGGGGATGCGCTCTCTCCCAATAGAGGGATCCCGGGGTTCACTCGCACACAACAGTAGAACCGCTAGGTTCAAACCTCGAGCACACGCTCAAACACTTAGCATATAGTGGAGCTCCCGTCACTCTCGGCCCTACAGACCAGAGTCCGATCGGACCTCTTGTACCCCCCATCTTTCTCCCTTCCCTTTGTAACCCCACAGCAAACTTCGAGCACCTGGGCTCAGAAATAAAGTCATTGACCGACTCAAACTAGACATAGGGCACATTGCCTGAACCAGTATAAACCCTGTGTCATTGAGTGCTAGGCCACATCCGATCACAACATACAACAAAACTATAAATATTTATGTGTTGGTCACTTTCTGCACCGACAGTTGGCGTCGTCCGTGTGGAAGACACTGTACGTTCACACTTTTGGTCATCGGATGGCCCACTTTTCCGCCACCTTCGCCATAGCGGGCTAAAGCAATACGATTCGCTTCAGCTCATTAGAGTTCCCCGCACTCCCTCCTATTGGGATATGGGGGCCTCCCGTCTTCGAGCCATCCCAGGCCTTCCTCTTCGGAAGCCTAGACTTCGTCGCCGACCGGCTCGGCGCGCTTCACCTCCGCGAGGAGGCACTCGTTCCGATGCCCGTCGGAGGGGCGCCCTCCATCGGCTCTGGGACACACGATGACTTCAACAACAAGGCGTGTGCGCATCATTCTGAGCAAATGCTCTGCTCAAACCCCACTGTGAGTAATGTGCAGTACCCAGAATCCGATCACAACGTACAGCAAAACTACAAATATTTACGTGTTGGTCACTCTCTACACCGACACCCTCCTTCGCACCCAGAATCAAAGGGCCATGACCCAGAAGCAAGCCTTTCGCCAAGCTAGGAGTTAGCCAAGCTGCCTCACGATAAAAGCGGCCCTTACCTGTCTTGGGCCCCCGAATGTCAGAGCATTTCATCAGTTCAACCTCCTTCTCACGCCCTTCTTGGTTAGTCCCTTTCATTTTCTCCGCTTGAGAGGATGCATGTTTGCGCTTCTTTGAGTCTTTGTCCCGCAGGGTAGGCCTCTTTGGCACAGCCTTTGGAAAGGCCGGCATCTCCATCAAAGAAACGTCATCATCGTCAAAGACGGAAGACGTCACGGCAGCAGGCCTTTTTGATGCCATCTGACCAGACATCGAGGTACCCTGAAAGAAAACCAAGGACGAAAAAGATACGTGGTTAGAAAAAATAAAGACACCACAAATACCAATCAAAAATCTATTCAGATAGCGAAAGCCTCTAACAGAAAAAAGAAGCAACGCCTGAAGCCTCACGTACCCCTTTCGTATCAACCACAACACCATCGCAATCCGAACCACCAAGGGTAAATTTCTGGCTCTTCTTTTAAGGCCTCACCATCTTGCGCCCCTAGTTGCACGTCACCAGGCTCGGAAGCCCTGATCTTCCTAGCAACACACCATTGCCCTTTTGACTTGGCTGGTCCCTTGTCTTTCGTCGGGGTGGGTTTCTTCCCTTTTGCCCTCTCAGCAGCTTCATACTTTTATTCAGTCGAGACTGGGCGATCATCATACTCGACCCCCATCAAGTCGAACACTCGGTTAATGCGTCTTCGAGAACCCAAACTGGTAATTTTAGCCTCCTCCTCCTTATCCAAGAATGGACCACAGATCCTGATAGCCTTCCTATCGGGGACCTAATACTGGGGTAACCAATAAGGTGGAACTAATAACCATCGAACGTTGACGCTTCTAGTCAGACAAGAACGCTACTATGCTTCTTGCCTGAACGACGGAAGATTGGTTCCGCCTTGCTCGACCCCTAAGAGCTAGACTCCGCCTCGCCCGATGTCTGAGGACAGGCTCTACCCCGCCCGATGGCTGAGGGCTGGCTCTGCCCCGCCCAACATCTGAGGGCTCGTTCCGCCCTACCCAACGTCCGATGGTGGGCTCCGCCTCGCACAATGGCTGAGGGTAGGCTCCGCCTCGCCCGACGACTGAGGGCTGGCTCCGCCTCGCCCGATGTCCGAGGGCTGGTTCCACCCCGCTTGACGTCTGAGGGTGGGCTCCGCCTCGCTCGATGACTGAGGGCTGGCTCCGCCTCACCCGATGATTACACCCTGCTCCTTCATGCTGACAAGCACAGGGTACGATAGGACATTCGAGTCAACCACACTACCGAGGACCATACCCTGCACGCCTATAGGAAGGTACTAACACATGCATCTTGGGCGCCGCCATCAGCCCTTGGGCGTGGATACTAACACAGGCATACGACAACCGCTACAATCTAAGGAAGAACTTGCATCATCTATAGTGACAGGCGTATAGTCATATCCCCGTCTACTCCCCACAGAATTAAGGCTCGGCGCCGTGACGCACCACACCGCACCGTCCGCCGGGGGAGGACGGGACATGACCACACATTGAAACAAAGTTAGAGCCTGACCCTATCAGGATCGGCAGAACATACTATCCCTGGTGTGGTCTGCCATGTCAGTAGGGCAGGCTCAAGGGAAAAGGAAGACCCGGTGCCCTCGAAGGACTTTCTCTGCCTTTGGTTTTTTCTCTTTCTCTCATCTGTAACCCCTGCTCCCCTTGGTTTATAAAAGGGAGGGCAGGACACCCCATGAAAGGGAGATCAATTCGACACATCACACACATAGCTAAGGAGCGACCGAGCTCTTGGTGTCCTTTCGACCATTCCATCAGAGACTTGGGACCTTCCCCTCTCTCGACCGTTTGTACCCCCTACTGTGAACCTTTTTCTATACTGATAGCATGTGCAGCAGCAGACTGGACGTAGGGACATTCAGCCCGAACCAGTATAAACCTTATGCCCTTTAGTGCACCATCCGGGCCTAATGCGCAACAATTATAAATTTATTAGCTGGTGTTTGTTCGAAACACCGACAGTTGGCGCGCCAGGTAGGGGCCTTTGCACGTTCCAAATCAAGCCTTGGATGGCTAGCCACGCAATCAGCTAGGTCCTAGGCGCACGCGTGCGTTTCGGTGACCTGGACTTTATCATCATGGTGGAAGGAGAGTTGGCGTTTGCTCTCACCGCCATCCAGTCTCTCCCCTCCGTCATCTTCAACTACAGGAGGCTTGAGTGCCAGCCCGGTGTCTCCACTAGACCCCAGCTGTCTAGGGAGGACCCGCGCTGCCTCACCCCCTCTCTGGAACACTCCACACAGAGCGCCCCAACGGCGCTTCTGTTTGATCTCCGCAACGCCGCGGCGACCGTTAGCGACCTTGTGGCACAGTGCACGATCCGATCCCCCGTGAACAACGAGTTCGTGGGGATGATCGAAAGCATCATAGAATCCCTCCACGGCCTCCTCATAGAGCGACCAGGGTCGGACTCTGGCTCGGACTCCAGCAGGGGGAGCCATCACCCCACCCGGGAATGTTTCATGGTAGGTACTCCCGAGGGACACGTCGAGATCGTCTCCGCGGATGACGCTACCCCGGCAGGCAACCTCAGCGATGGATCTAGAGGGGGGACAGTGGCCCCACCTCACGTAGGGGTGGTGCAGCTAAGAGCCTAAAAGCGAGAGATAGACGAAGCCAGACAATAGCTTGTTTAGGAGTATGCGGAGGTTGATCGAGAGATTGAACGCCGCAGAGACGGTAGGCGCGCACGCGCCGTGGCCCGCGACATGAACCGAAGGATCATCATCGACGATGAAACCCTTCCTCACTTCGCTCGGGCAAGCCAGAACATTGCCGCCATGACGGCTTTGCTCCATGGCCTTCTAGAGGCCGCAACGCTCGAGGATCATCGGGCCCACCATGAAATTCACACGCTGCTTGAGCGTGCGGCAGCGCAGCAGGCAAAAAGCTCATTATCTCAGCGACACGAGCCCGACACCAGCCAGCGTATGCCCTCGATGCGTCCCGCCAGGGACGCATCAGTCCACCAAGCACCACAAGGCGCCGGGCCATGCAGGGCGTTCCCAGTACATCAACGTCTCGACCACAAACGCGACGCACGCAGCACCATCGACGTGCGTAGACGCGCCTATAGCAACCCAAGGGAAGGAGCCCGCCGTGGCTATCATCCTCGATGCGGCAGACGCTACGATAGTGGCGACGACTGGAGCCCAAGCCCTGGCCTGCCAGGGCCTCATGCCTTCAGTCAGCACATCCTCAACGCTGTATTCCCACCAAGGTATCGATCACCTACCAATATCCCTAAATACTCTAGGGAGACAAACCCCAGACTTTGGCTTAAAGACTATCGGCTTGCCTATCAAGCCAGTGGTGTGGATAATGACGACTTCATTATCCACAACCTTCCACTGTTCTTAGCCGATTTGGCCTGGGCATGGTTGGAACACCTGCCGTCCAACGCAATCTAGAGTTGGGCAGATCTAAAGGAGATCTTTGTGAGAAACTTCCAGGGCACATACAAATGCCCTGAGAACCCATGGGACCTCAAGAACTGACATCAGAAGGCCGATGAGACCCTCTACGAGTACATCCGGCGCTTCTCCCGATAGTGCAACGAGCTCCCTAATGTCGCTGATGCCGACGTAATAGGAGCCTTCCTATCTACGATGACCTGCGAGTCCTTGGTTCATAAGCTAGGATGCAAGGGCCCACGAACCACCAAGGAACTCCTAGACATCGCCACCAGCCATGCCTTAGGAGAGGAGGCAGTCGGAGCGATCTTCGATCACCTCGAGGGCAAGGCAAGGCAGGACGAGGGTGCCAGCGAAGGCACCTCCAATCGTTCCGCCAAACGAAAGAATAAGAAGCAACGACGTGAGGACTCCCTCGTGGCTACTGCTGACTGCAAGGTTTGTCGAAAGCCCATGGAGGGCGCTCCGAACCACTTCAAAAAAATGCTCGAGGGGCCGTGCCCAAACCATGCCTTTCCCGTAAAGCATCTGCTCAAGGACTGCAGCCTCATGTGGAAGTTCTTGTCCGAAAGCTCCAACAAAGGAGAGCAGGGGAAGGAACTTGCCCCCACTGTGGACAACGCCGAGGAGAAGGACGACGACTTTCCAACACTAGACGGCTGCCTTATGATCTTCAGAGGATCGACGGCCTATGACTCCAAAGGCCGTTAGGAGGTCACACGCCGCCAAATCTACATGATCCAACCGGCCACATCTCCCTTCCTTCGGTGGTCGGAGTCTGCCATAACCTTTGATCGGACCAACCATCCGGATGCCATCCCACACCTGGGAAGATATATGCTTGTGGTTGACCCGATCGTCGGCCCAAAGCGCCTCACCAAAGTACTGATGGATGGAGGCAGTGGTCTCAACATCATGTACGCAAAGACACTCGACATGATGGGCGTCGACCGGACGCACCTCCACCCAATCTGAGCGCCTTTCCATGGCTTCATGCCCAGGAAGCAGGCCATGCCACTCGGGTAGATCGATATGCCCATTACCTTTGGGGACCAGTTCAATTACAGGACTGAAACCCTCACCTTCGAGGTGGTTGGGTTCCTCGAAACCTTCCACACGATCATGGGACGACCATGCTACGTGAAGTTCATGGCCATCCCCAACTACACATACCTCAAGCTCAAGAGGTCGGGCCCCCACGGGGTCATCACCGTTGGCACCTCCTTCCAGCGGGCCTACGAGTGCAAGGTTGAGTGCTGCGGCCACGCCACAGCAATCGTCGCCTCCGGGGAACTCACTACCCTCAAGGAGGACGTCGCCGAAGAAGCACCCGATGCGAAGAAGTCGACTGGGTCATTCAAATCGGCAGAGGGCTCCAAGGAGGTCCTCATAGATCTCGGCAGCTCTGAGGGTAAAACGGTACGTTTTGGTACCACGCTCTCCTCCGAATAGGAAAGCGCGCTCGTCGACTTCCTCCATGACTTAAAAGACATCTTTGCATTGAAACCCTAGGATATGCTAGGCATTCTAAGGGAGGTTACCGAGCATACCTTGAAAATCCATCCAGGCTCCAAGCCGGTGAAGCAACGCCTGCGTCGCTTCAACGAGGAAAAGCGCAGGGCCATCGGTGAAGAGATAGCAAAACTGTCGGCCGCCGGATTTGTCAGGGAAGTACACCACCTAGAGTGGTTATCTAATCCCATTCTTCTGCGAAAGAAGAGCGGAAAATGGAGAATGTGTGTTGACTATACGGGTCTCAATAAAGCATGCCCAAAGGATCCGGTTCCGTTACCGCGCATAGACCAAATAGTCGACTCTACCTCGGGGTGTGAAACCCTCTACTTCCTTGATGCGTACTCCGGCAACCCTCAAATCGCGATGAAAGAATCCGACCAGCTCGCGACATCTTTCATCAACCCCTTCGGATTGTACTGCTATGTCTCAATGTCATTCGGTCTGAAAAACACTGGAGCTACGTATCGGCGCTGTATGCTCAGATGCTTCGGGGACCTCATTGGGTGGACCATTGAGGCCTACGTCGATGACATCATAGTTAAGTCCAAACGGGTTGATCACCTTGTCGCTAATCTTGAGCAAACCTTTGCGAAATTTCGAGCAAATAGCATCAAACTCAACCCCCAAAAATGTGTTTTTGGGGTCCCGAGGGGCATGCTGCTCGGCTTCATCATCTTCGAGCGTGGCATCGAGGCCAACCTAGAGAAGATTTCACTAGGATGGGCCCAATTCAGAACATAAAGGGGTTTCAACGAATCACGAGGTGCCTCACCGCCCTCAGCCGATTCAACTCGCACCTCGGCGAACGAGGTCTCCCCTTTATCGACTCTTGAAGAAAGCCGACCACTTTGAGTGGACATCCGAGGCCCAGGAGGTACTTGACATGGTCAAACTACTTCTGACAAGGACTCCGATCCTAGTTCTTCCAAGCAGCAGAGAACCCCTCCTGCTATACATAGCGACCGCCACGTAAGTAGTCAGCGTCGCCCTGGTAGTGGAGCGGGAGGAAGAGGGGCACGCGCTCAAGGTACAGCGCCCTATGTACTTCATCAACGACGTACTATCTGACCCCAAGACCCACTACTCCCAGATCCAGAAGCTCCTATACACCGTCCTCATCACCAAGAGGAAGCTATGTCACTACTTTGAGTCACACCCCATGACGGTCATGATGTCGTTCCCCCTCGGCGAGGTCGTCCAGAGCCAGGATGCCATGGGAAGAACCGTGAAGTAGGCACTCAAGCTGATGGATCAAGGCATCACATATGCCTCCCGAACGGCGATCAAGTCCCAGGTGTTGGCTGACTTCATCGTGGAATGGACCGAGGTCTAGACACCACCAGCGGCCGTCGATCAAGAGTACTAGACGATGTACTTTGATGGGTCACTAATGAAGAAGGGCACCGGCGTGGGGCTGGTCTTCGTATCACCCCTCGGGGTCCATATGAGGTACATGGTTCGTCTCCATTTCCTCTCAACAAATAATGTGTCCGAGTATGAAGCGCTCATCAACGGTCTACGAATCGCCATCGAGTTGGGCATCTGACACCTCGACATCCGAGGCAACTCCCAGCTGATCGTCAACCAAGTCATGAAGGAGTCAAGCTGCCACGACGCCAAGATGGTTGCGTACTGCCAAGAGGTCCGATGGCTAGAGGATAGATTCGACGGCCTCGAACTTAATCACATCCCAAGGCGCCTCAATGAGGCGACCGACGCACTTGCAAAAGCAGCGTCCGGTCGAGAACCGGTGCCGATGGGCGTCTTCGCCAGTGACCAACACAAACCCTCGGTGCACTATGAAGGGTCAAAGAGGGCCGATAATGGCCCATCTGATCTAGCCCCGGGGGCTGACCAACCGATGGCTCCGCCCGGCCCCGATGTCATGGAGCTTGAAGAGGATCCAGCGACATAGCTCGACACTCTGGACGACTGGAGAACACTCTACCTCGACTACCTCCTCCATGACACACTGTCGATGGATAAGACGGAAGCTCGATGACTCATACGTCGCGCCAAGTCCTTCATTCTTGTAGAAGGTGAACTCTACAAATGGAGCCCCACCGGGATCTTGCAGCTCTGTATCCCCGCCGAACAGGGGGAGCTTCTGCTGGGCGACATCCACGGTGGGGTCTGCGGTCACCACGCCACGCCTAGGACCTTGGTGGGGAACGCATTCTGATAGGGCTTCTACTGGCCTACTACAGTAGCCAACACCAAGCAAATCATATGCACCTGCGAAGGGTGCCAGTACTACGCTCGACAAACTCACCCCCGTCCCAGGCACTCCAGATGATCCCCATCACGTGGCCCTTCATGGTCTAGGGGCTTGGTCTGGTTGGGCCTCTCAAAAAGGCGCCCGGGGGCTACACCCACCTACTTATCACCATAGACAAGTTCACAAAATGGATCGAAGCTCAGCCAATCTCCGTAATCAAATCCGAGCAGGCTGTGCTGTTCTTCCTCGACATCATCCATCACTTCGGAGTACCAAACTCCATCATCACAGACAACGGCACACAGTTCACCGGCAAGGAATTCATTTGAATCTACAATGAACAACACATCTGAGTTGATTGGGCTACCCTCGCACACCCCCGAACGAATGGGCAGGTCGAGCACGCAAACGGCATGCTCCTACAGGGCCTCAAGCCTAGGATCTTCAATCGGTTGAACAAGTTTGGCACATGCTGGGTCGCTGAGCTCCCTGTAGTGCTCTGGAGCCTAAGGATAACTCCTAGCCGGGCCACCGGCTACACACCTTTCTTCATGGTCTATGGTTCCGAGGCCATCTTCCCGATAGACCTCGACTACGGAGCGCCAAGAATCAGAGCATACGATGAACAGGGAGCCGAGGCATCCGACAAAGACGCCATGGACCAGCTAGATGAAGCCCGTGACATCGCCCTCCTCCGTTCGGCCAAGTACCAGTAGGCGCTACGTCGGTACCACAGCCGACGGGTGTGGAACCGAGCCTTCAACATCGAGGACCTAGTTCTCCACCTCGTACAGAGCAACAAGGACCGTCACAAGCTCTCCCTGCCTTGGGAGGGGCCCTACGTCATCGCAGAAATACTCTAGCTAGGCGCCTACAAGTTGAAAACCGTCGACGGCGAGGTCTTCACCAACACCTAGAACATTGAGCATCTATGTCGTTTTTACCCTTAAATAAACGCATACTCTTTCTTATCAGTTTTGTCTCCAAAAATCCCCAATCTTTAGTGACTTCCGACCCTGCAAAGAGCGAGGGGTCGGACCTCACTCGGGGGCTAATATAAGTATGTTTATCTTACAAACACTCTGCATTATCTTTGCAAAACATTCTCTATGTTTTCCCCCTTTTTCTCATGGTAAGTCCTAAAGGCTAGGATTTTTCGGGAACAAAATCTGAGTACAACTGGTAGGACTACGGGAAACCCACGCCCCCATGGCTATGGCCTCCTTGCTCACCAGCCTGATCAAAGTTGGCGCTCCCACACACTGAGTTTTTTGTGACCTTAACTATGAGAAGGGTTGGAAGGCACCAAAATCTCTTTTGTAAAAAGAGGAAGAAAGGCCGAAAAGCTGTTTGCCGTAGCGAAAGTTGAAAACTCATTCATTTTTTGCACAAATTCATCTCTTACAAAGTAATTTCATCACTAAAACAACTGATGTATTCATCAATACAAAAGGCTGTTCACTCGGGGGCTCCCCCACAAATTTTATTCGATTACAATTACAGTTTCTGACCAGCCCTACTACGAGTACTACTACAGTCGCCGCGCCATGCTCTCTATCAGCGACGTCCTACCACTCCATAGGATCCTCAAGGGCGCCATCATCTGCAACATCGAGCACCACATCGGCGACTATGGTGCCTCCGCTGTGGTGTCCAGGGACTATGCCATCGTCATCAGCCGCAACCCTAACAACGGCACCTCCGTCGAAGCATCCAGGGACTACGCCATCGTCATCAGCCGCAACCCTGACAATGGCGTCTACGCAGGGGGCGTTTCCCGTAGAAGAATGGTCGCCACGAAGGACAGCAAAGCCGATGACGCTAAGCACCCTCCAGTCCACCTCCTCCTTCGGTGGAGGCGGCCCCTTCTTGGCAAAGGCGACCGACGCCATCTCATCTACATTGGATAACCTCCAGCTCGACATCACGCTCCGGATTCACAAGTGGATCCGTAAGTTTTTCTCTCCCTGGCATTACCCTCTCTCACCTAGGAACCACCGCGACGCACGAACGCATTCGGTGGAAAGGAAGAAGAAGAGGCAGTGGCTCATAAGTAGACGAAGGAGTGGGACGAGAACTCCCCTCCCCCTCCCTATTTAAGGAAGATGCACAATAGCTGAGGAAAGGCGAAAGGTTGAGACAAAAAACTCTCTTCCTTCCCCTATTCAATGCAGATGGGAAATCAATGCTGGTGGGAATCCGAGGGGACGCGCTTGGACCGACGGGACACGCTCTGGTCGACGAGACGTCACCTAGTCAAACAGGACATTGCCTGGACATGCCCCACCACTACCGCGTGTCGGGCGTGAGAATCAGGGCGCACCCGCATGTAGGCGAGTCTCCGCTTCTCCAGGTAGGACCATGGAACGACCCAACAACAGAATCCCCGTCTAGGGGGGCCAACGGGCCTCCTTGGTCGATCGGACGGCCTAGGTAAAATGACGAATGAACGACCGCTGAAAGATAAGCACCTCTGTTCACTTACTTAGCGTGTTAATTTCATTACCGACCGTCTAGCCCCGGCAACGGCAGGGGCACGGACATTGCTCGGGGGCTGCCAAGGGTGTCTACTTGTTTAGACATCCTCATCGCCTGACCCCTCCTTACGTTTAAAAAACTAGAGACGCGGGGTGTGGGTGTAGAACTTTGAGTAAGAACTGGACGAACCGCTAGACCCTACGCCCTGGCGGCTACGGTGTTTTCATTCACCAGCATAATCGAATTCACAGTTCCTTGTACTCCGAGCTCCTATATCCACCTTCTCTAGAGGGGTTCGGAGGGGTCCGCCTATAGAAACTCTTTCAAGGAGAAGCTGTTAGGTCACTTAAAAGTCAATCGAACGGCTCGAATCGCCATCGAGAGACGGAAACAGAAAATCGTGATGCTTGTGCAGGTCACGCTGGCCCCATCGCAAATGCCAGACTCGAAACCCGCATGGACGTGTCCGGTAAGAACTTCTCATCGCTTGTACCCCGAGGTAACATTACCGAATGTAACACCCTAGGTGTTTGGCTTCCACTAATTGCATTTCATTTCATAAGCATGTGTATCATCTATGTCATCATTTCCATTGTCATTGAAACATACATATGCAACATTTGAAATTGTATGTGTTTCGTACTTGAGTGCTTATGAATGATAGTAGTGCAACTTGTGAATGCTACATGAAATTCTTATACCATGAAACATGGCAACATGGTAGTAATGTGACAAGTGTAGGATAACAACAAGGTCATGCAACATGTGAAACATTGTATTGAAACATATGTATGAATTGCTTGTTTTATTTTCTGTATCACATGTGATCCTTAGAAGTGGTATAACAATTTTGTAAATTGGTTGATCATGGTCTATTACACCTTAACTACACTTAGGTTACTTGTTGGGACATTGTTCATGTAGATCAAAATGACCAAAATGCCCTCAAGTGCAAGTTTGACTTGAATTGACCCTTGGAGTCTCACTGTTTGACTGTTTAAAAAGTGTAACTTAGAGTCTATGCATGTTTGAGCAACCTAAAGCAAAGTGGTAGTAAATTTTATAAGGAACAAAAGTTATTTTGTGACCAACTCATGAAAATGTGCACAACATGCCCTTAAGGGTCCCACAAGCCAGTTTTGAGGTTGGATTCCACACTTAGAATTTTCTAAGTATGAAACTGAGTTTTCAGTTTTATGAACTCAACTTTGGCATAAATTTTCTCTCTTTACTTTGCGAATTAGACTTTAGTCTCTAAAGGAGTTTTGTAGCTGGTACATAGGGCTTAAACTTTTGTTTAGGAAGTATGCGCTACTGAGCTATGGTTTAGGAGTTTGATCGACGCCAAATCTCTCCGTCAGTCGACTGATCGCGCGTCTGATGGCTGTCTCCGCCGGGCCGAGTGGCCGACCGGCCTCAGGCCGTCGCTGCCGCGTGGACACGCCGTGGAGGCCGTACGCCGGCGCTGGCCCCACCAGCCAGGCCAGGGCGCGCCTCAAGTATGCCACGACGCCACCAGCTCCCCCACCTCCATTTCCTTTTCCCTCTTCTTCACCGTGCAAGCCGAGGCGGAGGAACGCGCTGCCATCGCCGCCGCGTGCTTTGTCGAGCTCGCGTGCGCTCGTCACCGCGCCTCGCCTCGTTCCATCTCGCCCACGGCTTCACCGTCATATCCTCGACCTCGTCCACCTCATCGTTGTGCCGGAAAGTCAAGGTAGAGGCCACGTTTCCTCTTCCTCCGCGGCGGAGCGCCATTACCACTGTGAGCTCCGACGAGCTTCCGCGAGCTCACCTCCGCACCTCAGCTCCCTCCGTCTCTTCCATAGCACCGACGAGACCTCCTCTAGCTTCTCATCTTATCCTTGCCGTCCATCGACCTCGGGTGAGGTCGCATTCGACATTCCCGCGCCGCCGCAACCTCGTCGGAGTTGGGTGCTCCGTGGCCAGCTCCATCTGGAGTACTTCGGCACCTCCTCTCTTGTTCTTTTCATTCCCTAGGACACGGTGATGCTCGTTTTGAGCTTAGACAGGTTGCTACCGACCGGACATGGCCGGCGTACCGCCGAGCCCCTCCGCCGTGCCGCCATGGCCGACGGCGACCCTGCTCCACTCAACCCTAGGTCTCATAAGGGGTACCATTAGACGCGGCTTGACACTGGGAACGCGTAGGTGACGACCTTCTCACCGGCGACCTCGCCGCCGGCGAGAAAGCGTCGGCCGAGCCACTCCTCTGCCCTGCTGCGGCTGACGCTGGGGACCCGGCTGTCAGGGCCGAGCGCTTCGAGTGGGCCGGGCGAAGCCGAGCAGGCCGCGCGCGGGTCAGCAGGCCGGCCCAGCTGTGAAGCTTCATTTTTGTTTTTTGTTTTTGTTTTTCTTTATTTTACAGATTTACATATGAATTTGTAAAATGTATATCTCAAGTTCTAGGGATTTAAATGATGTGATTCAATTTTTGTAGTGTTCTTTGTGAAGTCTAGTATTTAATAAAAATAGTATATGAGCACATGTTTTGGACAAATTGGATGAATTAAATAGGAGTTTGAAATGTGTTTTTAGAAGCATGCAAACTTGTTTGAATTTTATCTTGAGTTTCTGTGGTCCAAAAATTATGAAATTTTGTGGGTCCTCTATTTTGGTTTAGTAGAGTCTCTGGTAAAAATTTCAGAGCTAGTGCATGTGTAGTTTTTAAGTTATAGAATTTCCTTTTATTAATAGATGGATCTTGTGTGAATTTTCATAATTTTTCTATAGATCCAGTGAAGGTGAAATTTTATGGGTACTATTATTATGCTATAATGATGCTAGGAAAAATATGAAATCTGTTGCTTGACACTTTTCATTAGGATTTCTTAATTATGCCGTTTTAAGCTAGTATGCCTTATCATTTTTGTGTAGACTGTTATACTTACTCAATGGCTTTGAAATTTTTATGGTAGGCTATGTGAAGCATGAGATAGCTACTGTAATTTTTGTAGATTTTTCTGAACAGTTTTACTATATATTGCTTTAATCACCTAATTAACTAGATAAATTAGGAACGGATATTAAATAATTTATTTAGAAGTTAGCACTATACTTTCTGATGTTTCTTAGGTATGAAAAACAAGTTGGTAAATTGGGTTTGGTCAAATTAGGCTTTTGCACCATCATTAAATAATTAAGTTAGCAACCCTGTCATTGCGGGACAGATTCTAGGTCTACTGGAATTGGATTTGGTCAACTTCAGAATCATGCTTTGATGCTTACAAATAAATTGTAGAGAATTTCATAAGCTTTCCAGAATGTCCTCTTGCAAGTCATTTGGAGTTATAGAACTCTGGTTATGATAGAATTAAGTTACTACTTGTTGCATATGAAGCTTTAACTGTTATTTTAGGTATGTCTTTACTATTCTAAGTTCATGGTACTGTTCCTAGGTGTTAGGCCCTTAACTGAAGATGAGCATCTTTATCTTAGGTTATGTAAGTTAGGTAAGTTAATCTTGTTCTTTCAGTTAAGTTAGAAATATGCTTAAAGTGATTTGAATAGGGCTAGTCTTACTCGGTAAACGAGTGTCCAGTAATGCGTTCGTAAACACTTACTACGATCCATTCATCATGAGCATCATGTCATACCTTATGCATCCATGGTATTTATCTTTTGCATCGGCATGCAATAGGTGTACCGGAAGGAGTGACCCTGCTGGAATTCGAGGAGCCGAGCGAGCAGCAGCAGCCGACACCGGAGACTCAGGAGGAGCAGCCTTCAGGAGAAGTGCCAGACGAGGTCGCCGTTGAGTGCCCTGACCACCGTCCTTGCAACTTTGTGAAAGGCAAGCCCCGGAGCATATTAAGCCTCCTATTTTCCGAACTGCAGTTACAGTATTATTATTACATATATTGTTGCATTAAGTTTAGGTGTTGGATGCAAACATTTGCTGCATTGGTTACCCATTCCTTGTCCAGATATTGTTACCCTGAATCCTATGTAGCTCAGGCTCGAGTAGTGCTTAGCCCTGCTTTAACGCGGTAGAAGTCGGGTGATTTCCTGTCACCTGCGAGATATAGGAAGATACATGTGGCACGGTTGGCTATATTTGCTATCGTGGAAAAGAACCAGTCTTAATTTGAAATGAAGACCGGACGGAGGCTTGCCGGTTTGCAGTGACTCCGTCTGTGTCGATTAAGGACTGGATCTTGGAGCCTTTCCTGTTCATGTTGAACGCATGCCTCTCTCTTAGTTGGCCGGCCCGATGACCGACCGCGAAGCCGAGTAGCTCACCTCAGGCCGGGAGTCGATAAGTATAAAGTGCGCCTCGGAAGGGAGCCGTAGGCGTGAGTCCAAGGGCAGGTGATTTAAAAGTCCTGGTCGTCCTGGCAGAAGGGTAATCCCTGAGAGTGCTGGCGCTGATCGAACCCGCGAATTTGGTTCCTGAGATGTTCCAAAGGTGACCCACGGCTACCCTTGCAAAGTATGCCAGGGTGAGAGTTAGGAATATCCCCTCAGCTGAGTTGTAATTCGATTCGAATCGCCGTCTCTCCCGGTTAGTGAGAACTTGACGGGCTTATCTCCAATGTAGATACACTTAATAACTTAATGGTTCGGAAATGATGATATGATGATGACAGCCTTATTATACCTGCTATGGTTAATATTGTTTGCTCCTAATAAGTGAGTGCTCTAGTACAGGTGCTAATCTAGCGGACAGGTAAATAATGATAAGCTTGATGCTAAGTTTAAATTGGTTACTATAATCTTAAGCTCTTTTATGCAACTGTGTCAAGCTAGCCCACCTGAAAAGCCTTGCATGATCCTTGGTGTCTTTTATTCTGATTTTTGTCGGGTAAGTCTAGCTGAGTACCTTCTCGTACTCAGGGTTTATTTCCCACCTGTTGCAGATGACCAGTTCTTCTTTGGTTGCTGCAAGTACTGCCTTCTCCCTGCTGGGGATGAAGACTAGACCGTTGGGCACGGTCTCTACTAGTTCTCGTACCTGATAATGCTTTTGTGGGACATGACTCTGATCTTGGTAATGTATTTGAAAACTATGATGTTTTGTACTAAACTATGTTGCTTCCGCACACTCAAACTTGGTTTGTAATATTTATTTGAACTCTGATGGATGTAATCCGAATGCTACTTATGAAATGTTGTAACGGATGATGTGTTGTGTTGAATCATTACGATCTTGGTTTGTATATCGAGAGTTGGTTGAAATCCTTCGTGATTTTCGGACTACCGGGATTATGGGAGCTTAAGTACAGGAATTTGATCGCTTCGGTGATTGTTTTTGTACTTGCGTTCTTATGATTTGGTCGGTTCTGTTACACCGAACCCCACTTTTGTTTCAATTAAATTGCACATTAATCCCATCATCCAAACGTTGCATATGCGATCTTCGCACCTCAACACTTCGTGTCGCGCCACGAAGCGATGCCCGCCTCATTCGGTATGAGCGGCAACTGACCGAGGTTCGAAGGCTGGCCTGCAAAGGGCTCGAGATCGCCTTGTGTCAAACAGAGCCAGGGGAGAAAAACCGTGATGAGCCCTAGTGGCCTTGCCCGACCCCACTCAAAAGCGGACATGGACATCTCGACCTTTCTCGTTCGATTCTAACCCCAAGCCAAACCCACAGAATCTTCGTTGAGGAGAGGCCAACGGGCCACCTGAGCCTACCGAACAGCTCAGGCATCTGCCGGGAGGCGGGTTAAGAAGTAGTGGAATACCACATGAGGGCTCTGTCGACCCCGTCAGCGTATGATGGACCCGGATTCCACACAAACATACCCGTTAGCGAGCTCATTGAGCGTGACACTCGAGCCGTCGAGGCAAGTGTCGTCAACTCAGCCCCTCCGGTGATGGAAACTGAGGATGGGGTGACGCACGAAACACGCCCGACCCCTATCAGACCCTAATGGGCTCGAGGGACTCGAGACGCTTGATCCAAGATCAAGAGACCGAGGTTCGAAGGTTGGCCCATGAATGGTCCGGGGCTGCCTCGTGACAAACCAGAGCCTGGGGAGAAAATGCAGATGAGCCTCAGCAGCCTTTGCCCAACCTGCATTGAGGCGGATAGGGTCATCTCAACCTTCTAGTTCAATCCAGCCTCAAGCCGAGCCCATAGAATCCCCATTAAGGGGGAATGTGTTGGAAGGCGGGCGAAGGAGCAAGGGAACACCATCTAGGGGTTTTGCCGACCCTGACACAAAGCAACGAGATCGGATTCCATCCAAACATCCCCGTTAGCGAGCTCATAAAGCGCGTCACTCGAGCCATTGAGGCAAGCGACGTCGCCTTAACCCCTTTAGTTGCGGAAACCATGGATGGGGTGACAATCACCAAACAAGCTGACCCTTGACTGAACCCCCGCTGCTCACGAGGGCTCAGGGAAGGTCATGCCAGCAATGAGACCAAATGCACGGTCACGCAGCGATTGCCAAAATCCTAAGTAAGGGGCGTGCACGAATGCAAGAGTAAGTTCTCTACCCTCGCTCCGATCTCCAGTAACATCCGGCCCCAGTGACCGCAAGGGGTTGGATCTCACTCAGGGGCTGATAAAGGTATGGATACCTCCTTTCCTTGTTCAAAACAGTCATTACATCATACCTTTTCCTCGCGTCGAGACTGGCGGCAAGGTTCGGAGGAATAGATATGTAAGACTTCAAAAAGCACACGCCCAGACGACTACAGTAATTTTGCTCACCAGCACAATCAAAATTTCTTCCGAAACACCTCGGGCCCTACAAGTCTTAACGAACGGAAAGATCGAATTGCATAAACCTTTTTTTGAATGCAAAAGGGGAAAGAGTAAGCTCAAACGAATGAAACAAAATTGCAAAACAAAATCACGAATCTGTTTTCAGACACGAAAGTACCGACACTTGTCCACATATTATAGGTAAATGTTTATCAAACTTATTGAACTAACTACTTCCTCGAAGGGAGAACCATGTCTTTCAGCCTGTTCACCAAGTTCCGTGCAATGGGAGTCACCGTCTTCTTAATCTCATCTAGCTCGGAGTCTTCATAGCCAGGCGTGAAGCCAAGGCTCATTACCTCCAAGTTGATCTCCCGATCATAATGAGAGCGGGCAACAGTGAAGGCTTGGGTGATCCCGGCATGAAAGGCGTCCTCCTCAAGCTGGCCCACCCATGCCATGATACTCGCGGCACGAGCCGTAAGAGAGCTGGTTTCCTCCGGTTGTGCCACCCCTAGGTCATCAAAGACCACCCCGACGATAGCGCATAGAAGATTGTGCTCGTCACTCTCGGCCTGAAGAATCCCTGCACTTTGGCGAGCTCCTTACCTAGTTCGGCAGAGATGCTCTCGACCTCCAACCTTTGGGTCACTACGACTCCAAGATCCGCCCGGAGGGAGTTGACCACCTGATATGCCTCGTCGTGCTCTCGGATGGCCCGGTCGCGCTCCTCACGGACCATGTCGTGCTCCGAGCAGAGCCTTTCTGTAGTTTGGAGCAGCTCGTCTCGCTCCCTGCGCAGCTGGGTAATCACCCCGGCATCCTGATCCGCCCTCCGCTACAGCGCCGTGGACCTATCCTCGGCTTTCAGCTTGAGATCCCACTCCATCTCTAGCTCCGCCAGGAGCTCGTCAGCCCGCTGGCTGGCCTCGGCATCCTTTTGGAGTAGCTCATCCCGCTCCTTTTGGACCCTGGCGGCCGCCGCTTCATCCTGCTTCACCCTCGCCGATAGGTCCTCGAACATCCCATTGATCTCCTCCGCGTCCCGACGCGCCTCGGCTTCCCGCTGCTGGGCGACAGCAATCTGTGCGCCCATGTCTCCTCACAGTCGGGCCACCTCGGTGAGGCAGTCCCATTCCACCTTTTGCTCATGGAGGAACCAGGCTTTGTCCCGGCTACGAGCAATGAGGGACTGAAAAGAAGACCGGTATCAAAAATACGAAAATACAAAAATACATGGAGAAAGAAGAAAGCGAGGGAGAAGATCAAGCGGATATCATGCCATTGGGAACGATGATGTCACATAGGATGCCCCTAGCCTGGCTCAAGGCATCCATCATAGCCGAGAACCCAATGTTGAGACTCTCCCGCTCCATGCTCTCGGCAGCATCGTCGAGCAAGAAGAGAGTCATCGTTGGGTCTTGAGGAGCCATCCACTCGAGCGGCGGCTCACCCCGCTCGGGCGAGCGGCTGCCCCCCGACATCAGGGCCGAGGGCAACCCCCCGCTGGTCCTCTCCACCACCACCATGGTGCCCGAGGACCCTCCGGTCGTGTCCCCCTCCGTCCGACCTACCTCGGGCGCCGTCACATGGGCCGCCTGAGGCGCGGATTACGTCGCCCCCTTGGACACCACAGTGGCTACATTCGGCTGCTCCTGACTTGGCGCGGTCACGGCCACCTCCGCTTGTGGTGCCGGGGCCTTGACTTGCGGCGTCGCGCCCACCGCAGAGGGCGCCACAAGCGCGGGCGGCAGCCCTGTCCGCTCCAACGTAGGCAGCGGTGTCACCTCCGCTGTCGTCTGCTCGGCAACCCCTGAGGGCGCCTCTTCAGTCTCGGCGCCTGCTTGACTCGTTGAGGGCACGGGCGCCATGACAGGCGACACCTGACCGGCCAATGAGGCCGTAACATCAGTTTCGCTCCTGCCTGAAACAGGGGCGACGTCGGGTGACAGCATCCCTCCCGCCTGAAGAGCAACGCTCTTGTTGGGCGCCAGCGCCAAAGAATGGCCCCGTCGCAAGAATCTGCAAGAGGTAAAAGGCATAAGGTCAGAACAGAAAAACAAAAAAGAAGGGGGGAAAACAGGGGAATTGGTGTCCCACTCTGACGCTTTTGGGTGGCGGCAACGTTTTAGGGACGAACCCCCAGATCCCTGCTCCAACTCGTCTAGGCAGGACCGTTTCAAGCCGGCCCCCTGCTCCCGGGCAGGGGGACTCGTCTCCCTTATCACCAAGGGCGCGGCAACAGAGCCGTCCCTCTCTGTCGATACCTTGGGCATGGTGGCAAATCCACCCACCCCCATCAGCTCGTGGGGCACGATAGCAGAGCCACCCCCTCCATCAGCACCTCGGGGGCAGCGGCAGATCCGCCTCCCCCCATCCACCGATCCTCCGCCGGCACCCCAAGTGTAGCGGCGGATCCACCGGCTCCCACCGGCCTCGAGGACGGGCCGATGGTTTGGCCCACCTCCGCCAGCCTCATGGACTCGCTTCCCTCCATGTGGAATAGGAAGGGTCCCTGCGTGGATAATTGGGTGCTTGTTAGTGAATCTTCACCCTCCAGGACATCCCAATCTACGTCAACAACTACCTCATTAAACTTGTCATCGTCGTCACTGTCTGTCTCCTCTCCTCGATCCTGTGCTTGCTGCTTCCGTAGCATCTCCTTCTTCTTGAGCTCCCTCATCCTCTTATCCCACTCGGCCATAGTGCGATTCGCTGCCACCAGGATCCGGTCCTTTGGCAGCGGAGCTGGGCTATCCTCGAGGACAAGTCTCTTTGGCTAGTCCCGCTATCCCAAGGTCAGTGTCAAGGGGTCGGAAATTCAAGTAAAGAAAATGCACGAGAAAGGGGAGCTTATGAAATCAATGAATCCCAGTTCCGACCACATTGGAGGATGTCCTAGCATTGAATATACGAAGTCAAGGACAACACCGGTGGTGTCCTTCGAAGGCTCCATCGCCTCCTTGATCTGCTGCGCCACTTCGGTGGGGGGAGCGCTTCGTCGGCGAGTGCCGTCCCTTTAGGCGACGCCCTGGGCGCCATCAGGTACAAGGAGAGCGCGTGGCTCATCAGCGGCGCCACTCTCCGTGTGTGGTAGGCGCCAATGATCCCCAATCCCTTAACACCCTCTCCTTCAGAATTTGGAGGGCGGTGAGATGGTCCTTGATTCTCTTCTTGTCCTTATCCGGGACACCCCACTTCCATGACCCCGGGGTCTCTTCGATGAGGCGCCCGAAGTACGCCAACGAGGGGTCGGCCACGTCGTCCTTGACGTAAAACCACTACGAATGCCACCCCTTGTTGGAGGTTGACAGACGCATCAACGGGTAGTCATTCGCCTAGTTGTTGTGCAGGTGAATGCTAGCACATCCCATCGGCACGCTTAGCTCCTGCTTCTCGACCCGCTTCTTCGACAGGTTGACGGTAAAGAAATAATACCACAGATCAAACTGAGGACTAATCCCCAGGAATCCCTCGCACAGGGCGACGAACACCGCAATATGCTGGATCCCATTAGGATTAAGGTGCTGCAGCTCCACCTGGTAGTACTCCAGCAGCTCCCAAAGGAACTTATGAGCAGGTACGGTGAATCCCCGCTCGTGGAAGAGAGCAAAGGACACGACATACCCTTCAGGCGGTGACGGCTTGTCCTCATCACTAGGCAGCCACCACTCCTCGACGACGGACAACGGGTGAAGGAGGCCATGGTGAACGAGGCCCTCCAGGCGCTGAGGGGTAATGTTGGATCTGCACCATGGCTCCATTGAAACGACGAGAAAGGGGGTGGATGTGAGCTCGACGATGGCTGCGATGCAGATGCAAGCTAGACAATGGCAACAATATGGGTGTGGGAGGCTCAGGCAATTGGCGTCAGAGACTGTAGATGCGAAGGCAAGGAGGCGAAGTACGGAACCCTAGGGGTGAACCCCGTAGTTTTATAGGGGCGACAGATGTGAGAAAGGCAACCGTCCGTCTCGATCTCCGAGCCTACCACGACACATCGCCGTGTCACGTCGCGGGATACGCGCCTGCGATCCCTATCCTTTCCCACTAGAATCACACTAGATGGTTCACCTTCCCGAGCGGACTGGACTCTTTTCCCACAGAGGGGATACGAGTCAAAAAGCTTCTTCTCCGGCCCGCCTGGGCCCAAGAGTCCAAGGGCCAGCCCAACAGTCTCGACGGCCACCCCAACAAGGGATGGGCCCACGAGCGACTAGGACTCAGGTACACGAGCATCAGGGGAGCCTCGATCCACAATTGAGTCCCAGCCAGGCTGACTCTGGACGAAATCCCCGCGAATGGGACACCAGGGTTCCTTTAAAACTATCCGGCTGACAAAAACTGAATCTCATAGCCTTACCCGCGAAGGGTCCGAAATTACCCCCCGGGTGATTCTATCCGAATCACCCAGGGGCTACACCCGACGGGTGCGCTCGCATGCACCCTCTGGCAAGTCAAAATACCCCCCTGGGCGATTCTATCCGAATCACCTGAGGGCTCGGGGGCTACTGTCGAGGACCTAATACCGAGGTACCCAATGAGGTGGAACTAATAATCATCGAGCGTTAACGCTTCTGGTCAGACAAGAACACTACCACGCTTCTTGCTCAAAATGATGGAAGATTGGTTCCGCCTCGCTCGACCCCTAAGGGCTAGACTCTGCCTCGCCCAACGTCCGAGGGTAGCCTCTGCCTCATTCGACGTCTGAGGACAGGCTCCACCCCGCCCGAGGTCTGAGGGCTGGTTCCACCCCGCCCGACATCCGAGGGTGGGCTCCGCCTCACCCGATGGCTGAGGGCAGGCTCCGCCTCGCCCGACATCCGAGGGCTGGTTCCGCCCCGCTCGACGTCCGAGGGTGGGCTCTACCTCGCCCGACGACTGAGGGCTAGCTCCGTCTTGCCCGATGATTGCACCCTGCTCCTTCATGCTGACAAGCATAAGGTACGATAGGACATTTGAGTTAACCGCAGTACCGAGGACCATGCCCTACACGCCTGTAGGAAGGTACCATCAGGATACGATGGGACGGGCGCTTTAAGCCCTTTTCAACCTAACAGTGCTCGAATAGTGTTGTAGGCGCCGACTTTTTCCCCATAGTGTTGTAGGCACCGTCATCAGCCCTTGGGCGTGGATACTAACATAGGCATATGACAACCGCTACAATCCAAGGAAGAACTCACATCATCTAAAGTGACAGGCGTATATTCATTTCCCCATCTACTCCCAGCAGAGTCATGGCTCGGCGCCCTAACGCACCGCACCGCACCGTCCGCCAGGGAAGGATGGGACATGACTACTCGTTGAAACAAAGCCAGAGCACGTCCCTATCAGGATCGGCGGAACATGCTATCCCTGGCGTGGTCTGCCATGTCAGCAGGGTAGACTCAAGGGAAAAGAAAGACCCAGTGCCCTCAAAGGACTTTCTCTGCCTTTGGTTTTTTCCTCTTTCTCTCATCTGTAACTCCTGCTCCCCCCTTGGTCTATAAAAGGGAGGGTAGGACACCCCACGAAAGGGAGATCAATTCGACACATCACACACACACCCAAGCAGCGATCGAGCTCTTGGCGTCCTTTCGACCATTCCATTAGAGACTTGGGACCTTCCCCTCTTTCGACCGTTTGTACCCCTACTACGAACCTTTTTCGATACTGATAACACGAGCAGCAGCAGACTGGACGTAGGGACATTCAGCTCGAACCAGTATAAACCTTATGTCCTTTAGTGCACCATCCGGGCCTAACGCGCAACAATTATAATTTTACTAGCCAGTGTTTGTTCGAAACACCGACACTTCCACTTGATAAACTCGATGAAATCCTTATCGGTGGGGAAGCAGTCGGGTCGTTCTATATCAAAGGTGGGGCCATGATAATCGCCGCGTTGAACCACGTCCCGAAAGCGGGTATAGGTTTGTAGCGGTCTTCGCTCCACGGCCACCCATTCCTCATTCAGATCTCGACTTATCTAGAACCGAGACGTCAGTGCGAAAGCATCCCCGCTATGAGCCTCCTCTTCTGTAGCCTTCGAGAAGGTCGAAAGTCGGTTGCCTTTCCATTCGGCAAGGGTAGAAAATGAGAGGAGACGCACGCTCCCATCCATTCGCCTTGGCCTCCTGCACATCGCCATTAGGATAGACACGGTGATAAAACCAGTACTTGGTCCACCAAGGCCACTTGTTCTGATACGTTGGCACGATAGTAATTGTGCCACGGGTTTTCTGCGGGATGAAATTAAAGGCCCCGAACTCAAGCGGTAGCTTCTTCCCAACAATGGGATCCTAGACCTCACCCCTTCGATGCTACATTTCATAAAACCGTATAGAGGTATCAGCATTCGGCATGTGGCCCAGCATCTTCATTGCCGTAGTGAAAACGCTCAAGCGGGTGAAAAGAATTGGGAGTCAATTGATGCACCTAGATTTTGAATCATCGCAACACTTCGCTGATGAAACTCTCCAGAGGGAAATCCAGGCCCGCGATGAAGTAGTCATGAAACACCACAACCTCATAGGGTCTTGGTTATGGTATCACCTCATCGCCAGGAGGGCGAAAGGAGCTAGCAGTCAGGGCCCATAGATAGTCCTTGTTTACGTACTCCTGGATTAAATTATGAGTAACCTTGGACCGCCCAAGTTAAAACAAGCAATTTGTAGGCTGCACAATTGGGGGAGTCTCCTTAGAATCAGCAATAGAAACATGCTCTGATTGGGCGGAGACAGACGGGCGTGATGGCTCATCCTCCTCATTGCCCTTTTGCCCAGTTAGTGTTGTCTTCCCTCTCGGTAGGCAAATCTTGACCTTTTCGCTCAACACGGGAACTAGTAGAACTTTCACTCCCACTCGATGACTCGGACGGCAAGGACGCAAATGATGAGCTCTCTACCGAAGGCGCCATCTAAAGTGGCGGCGAAATTAACAAAGGGAAAAACAGAAAGAAGGAAAAGACGCGCGCACGCCAAACATAAATGGCGAAAGCATAAATCAAGAGTTAAAAAGAACAAACCTGGAGTGAAAGCATAGGACGAAGCAACTCAAATGGAAGGCAAGCGCTTGTCGAGGTGAAAGGGCAGAAGAATCTGGGCTTTAAGGAGGAGGAGGCAAAGGGCAACACGACTCTTCAATATGACGGGGGGTACTTATAGGTGCCCCTCAGGCGCTCCGAACCGTCGCAGGTGCGAATCCCCAAAAGGCGCAATTTTCGAAACAAGGCCAACGACCGTGGGCGACGCGACGATTCGCCTAAAAAAATGATGAATGATGACAATAATAAAATATACATAAACGTTACTGGAGATCAGAACTACAACATAGAGTTGCGAAAAGACGGTGCACACCAAAGCGGGACTGTGCTCCTTTTCGCACCTCAAGGGGACGGTGCAAAGGCCCGAGAAGGGAAGATGTGCCACCGCCACCATCGCCAAAGTCCTATGGCAGCGGTGAGGGGCTACTATTGGGCTACGCCCATCTGCTTTCGCACCCCTTGCTAGGGAAAGGGGGATTCGTATAGCGGTCGGCGCCTTTCGCGTCCTATTGAGAGCGAAAGGGAGCGTTCGGTCGTCGCACGTGCTTTCACACGATGCGAGAGCGGGTAGCTAAGAAGGAGCTTTCGCCTAATCGGGCGAAAGCTTGGCCATCGGGCAAACACACAGGGTCAATTGAGCATTTTCACAGGGCAATATTCTTTGGCATTGCAAGAACTCTCCACCTGTTCATCGCTAAGGAAGGGGCGGTACGTGGCCCGAGCGGCTACAGCGGGCCGACGGGACCACCAGCCTATGGCGAGGGTGGTTGGAACCCGAGGGAGGTGAAGACGGAGAAGACCGAATTACCCTCGGCGAATAGGAATATTCCCCAGATCGGGGCAGTTGCAGGGGTAATTTTGTCCATGTAAAGTGCTATAGAAGTGTATAAATAGTGCCCCTACAGGGAGAAAAAACCTTGATTCAAACCGTTGATATCAGGTTGGGTCACTTGTAGTGACCTTTCGCTAGTTTGTTGTTCGTCAGGTTCATTGTTGATTTGAGTGACGACCAAAGGTTCTAAGGTTATGGCCTAGAACAACAATAATTGATCCTTAGGCAATTAGATGTTGATGGCATTATATATTATCTCATGATAATCTTTTTTTATCTGTTGCAGCGCACGGACATGATCCTAATATATACATACATACATTCATCCCTATAAATATAAATATACTAACTCCGTCCAAATAAATATAATTTAGGTGCATTCTCGATTACTGTCTGAAATTTAATCAAATGTATAGGTAAAAAATAATATACATAAATAAGTATGTTATAGAAATATATTTTATACAAATTTAATGACATCTATTTGGTACTATAAATATCAATATTTTTATATAACATAACACACTAAAATATGACATTGTTCTAAAATTGTATATGTTTTTGGGACAGAGAGTACATAAACACACTACATCTATGAATATCTTAAAAAAAACTAAATCTTGAGCACTACAGAATAACAATATTAGATCTTAAAATAAATCTAGAAAAATATAAACACTCATATGAAGTCGACCTTCAAATAAGTGGGGACCGGTTCCCACAAAAATCTAACTGGCTAAACTATACTCACTGCGTATCTCCATAGTTTAATCTAAAAAGTTAGGTTTGGAGTGTTTTATTTCAGTTTTACCATAAGCTAAATTCCTACATTTCTGATCCAAGTTTTTACAACAAATACAATAAGATTTATGTATTTCTTATAAATTTTAATGAAACTAATTTGATGATGTAGATGTTAGTATATTTTTAATCATTTGATCAAAGTTAAAAAATAATTTGGAGAAAAAATTAAAGTGAACTATAGTTGAAGCATAGGAAGTGTCATATATAGAACACAATTGTGGATCTAACACACTAAAAATATCATGATAATGTGGATTTGATAAAAAATATTTATCACAAAAACTCTATATCTCATATAAATATATGGAAAACTAATGCATCACACATTCACATCCCATACAAATTCGAGCATACACATAGTTTTGCGATACTATGTATCACAACCCATATAAAATTATTAAATTAGTAGCTTTCTCCTATCGTGGCACTTTATTCTATGAATTTTTAAATCAATACTCTCTATTTTAGAAGGAATGCAATTCCTCAATTTATGAGAAGTCAAATAAATTCAAATTTAATTTAATTTATATAAAGTATTCATATTTATGAAGTCAAATAAGTATCATTAGATTAATTATAAAATATATTTTTATAGTAAACCTACTTAGAAATATAAATATTAATGTTGTTTTATATAAATTTGGTCAAACTTAAGATCAAGTAAGTTTGGCTTGTTATTATAAATCTATAATTATATATTTTTTTGGGATAGTGGTAGTAGTTGTTATGGTAATTTCATTTTGTAATAAAATTTACTCCCATGGACTTCATGTCGGCATGGATAAAAAATGTGCTGCAGACACCAGAACTGCAGAGATGCCTTGACGGCCCCGGCTGTTTGCGTGTGTACTTTCGCTGCTGCCTTCTGCTGCGGTAGTCCCCATCCGGCCATCCGTCGCGGTCCGCCGCACGGGTGCGCGCATCTCGGCGGCAGCAAGCTGACCGCGGGAGGAAGAAACACATCACACCACCCTAAGCTCCTAATCCAAATACTGTACTCTCCTTTCTCTCTCCCCTGTCTGCTCCCTTTCTCCTCCCCTCGCCCTGCGGGAGAACCGCCGCCTCAGCTCCGTCTCGCCGTGGACGCAGTTAGCCGCCGTGGACGCAGGTATAGCTCTACTCTCTAGGCTTCACAGGTGTAGACCTAGGCTACCAACACAGCTCGGCGCAGCCGAGCGGCTCTAGGCCGCCGGTCCCTCTCATCCCTCTGAGGGATCCTACGCCTGCCGCAGCTCAGTCCGCCGCCGCCTCCGTAGCGCTGCTCCCTTATCGTGCTAGTGGTGTGGAGATCCATGCCGACGCGGATTTGGAAGTAATCCTAAGCTTGCTCGGATGAGTTGGTTCCATCTTCAATCGAATCTTCGTATCCTCCCCCAATCTCCATTAGGTTTGCTGTGAATTGATGTGTTGCTGAGTGGTGGCCGACTAATCCAATCCATCATTATCGATCCGTGGATTTGGTTAAATTCAACATCAGTTGCCCCCCTTGACACCGCATGACTTCTCGTTGCCGAAGTAAGTGCCAGTGTAGCTTGGTTTCCAAAAAAGGGTTTCCCGTGGAACCTTTATGCCCCACACCAAGTCCACCCCTGGCTGGAGTAACTTTAGCTTGATGATGATTCTCTACCCAGTTTATTCCTGTAAAACTCAGTGGGCTTGCATATGAAACGGAAGGTCCTTTTATTAGCCTTGTCGTAAATCCTATGCCACGTTTATGGGATGCTGTTGCTTAATTTGCAATTATGGAGCTTATTCAGTGTGAATTTTGAGAGGTCATCATACATTTGAATTTGTTGATTTCAAACTGTAATTATACTATATTTAGTGTGAGTTTGTCCTTGTTTCTATATGCAGCTGTAACTTTAGGCAATTGTTGGAACACCGAGGATTTGCTGATGGCTGATGCTAGCATAATGGATGATTCTGCTGCAAGCACCAGTGGGTTGGGGGACAAGGATCACAGTGTCTCTGCTGATTCCCTTTCTCAGTGGCGCTCCTGCAAGCATGTTGATAATGGGATCCCTTCAACATCCCCTCCCTTTTGGGACACCGATAGTGAAGACGATGATCCTGGTGCGTGATACCTGCCTTTGAGTTTTCTGATGTTACCTGTTGCTGGCATTACAGTCTAACATATTAAATCCATAAAAAGTAGAATATCATCATCACAACAAAGAAAACAGATACCCTTCTCTGAGGACTGGAGTCTATACTGGTTGCTTATGATCCATAGATGCAGAGCTGTCAGAATATGCCTGGAAATTATGGTACAGTGTGGGCATAGATTCAAACCTCTGAACTGAAAGGTTTATAAGTTTCTTGATGTTTGAAGAAAGCATAAAATAACATCATGGTTTACTTCTTTTGTTTGCAAAATTTGTTCCTATGCTCCACTTCTAATGTCAAGAGTTTACCAGTACAATACAGTCTTCCCGTTGAGTATTGCACTTTGGGTTTTTGTACTGTCCCAATCTTAAGGGGTGTCTCGGGACTAAATAACTAGGTTACCTATCCTAACTTAGCTAGGCTAACTTGGCCTATTTTCTGCATCTTGCAGGAAGTATAGTTTGTATAAAGTATTGTTTTCCCTTTTTGTGGGTCAGCTTAATCTTGGATTATGATATAACACTTCAACCTTAATTCAGTTAACTCTTTTGAATCCACAACTTTTGTGTGGTTAAGCATCCAATTCGCTCGTAACCCTTTATCAAACACAAACTTAAATTTTGAAATGTTTGATACCAGAACTTCAGATGGCAGAACAGGAAAGCTGCTGGCAAATCCTAAATGCTTAACTCTGTTCACTCCACTTTAATTAGGGGTTTTCTCATGTTACATCTTGAAATAGTGCACACTATTCAGTTCTATAAGAGCTGATAAGTCAGATGGTAAATTAGCTACTCAGCACTTAGTGTTAGTTTAACCTTAGTCTTGCATATCGCTGGAGCTTCTAAAGATGGCCGTTCTCTTGGTTAAAACTGATACTGAATGCCCTAGAAATGATGCTGCAAAGTATATATTTTAGATTACTTTATTGTTACCTTTATATTTGAGAGGTTTGCAAGTTACTGAATATTGTGTAATTGATTAGTACCGGCCAAAACCTTGATGGGGCTGCTCAGTATGCTATGGGATTTGGTTTGGTTTACAAGTGTTATTAGAATTGTGCATTGTGCTTGTGCTCATGTACAGTTGTCTCAAATTGTAATCCCATGGGTACTAGCTCAAATACTTTATGCGGTAACCTGTATACCATTTGGGTAATTGCTACATGCAGTTTTTTCCCATCCATGTGATGAAGAAATCACGAAGTTATTACATTTAACTTCCTGAGAACTCTTTTCCAATGCCCATATATAATCTAATTACCTATTGATGTAGTATGTTGTTATTTATAACGTGATCCCTTACATATAATCATGTCTGTTAGGATTAATCTTGTCATAAGGCATATTAGTGCTAGACATGCTTGTGTAGGCCTAGATGGTTCCTGGATGAGAGAGCTACATGAAAACAGCAGCTCTGAAGTTTCTAGTACTAGCTAGTTGTTAGTTGATTTAGTCGACTTGAAGGTTACCACTGCAGGACGCAACAAGCAAACTGCTGGGGGTGAAAAATAGAGCAAATTGGCTTTTACTTCTAGCTGTAACAGCTGTTTGCTTAGCTAGCAAGTAGGGTAATGTCAGCTGTGTACTATTAGGTCGGTTCCTGTAGCAGTGCTGTAGTAACCAACCCTGAAACTATAAAAGGGGCAGGAACCCCCCTGTGTAGTAGAAAGTTTGAGATATAGAGAAGATAGAGCTTGGTCGTGAAGATCAAGCTAGCGTATGGTGTGTAGTAAGCTTGTGTGTATGTGTGATAGTATAGCTTGGTTGTGAAGATCAAGCAAGGTGTGTAAGCTTGTAGTGTGAAGCTTTAAGATCAGTATAGTACAAACTTGTGTTACTAGCTACTTGTGTTATTGAAGAGAGAATCAAAGTGATTTTGTTTCCAACAATGTCTGTGGTTAGCTTCAGCATTTTTGCATCAGTATTTGTGCCTGGTTGATTAAAGGACAAACATAGGTGCTTGTTCTTAGTTCAGATCTTGACACACTGCTTGCTGTTATCACTTCCTCACATGTGTTTCTTTTCCCCTTTTGTGGCATTTAGAATTGTTTTAATTTACTAGTAGAGTGGATGTTGCAGTGTCATTTCATTTTGCGCATATCTGTATGATCTCAGGGCCTAGACCTTCAGATTTATTTGGGAGATATACTTGGAAAATTGAAAACTTTTCAAAGGAGAAGAAGAGAGAAATGAAAAGTGAACCATTTGAAGCTGGTGGCTACAAGTGGTAAGATTAAATATTCCCAATGCTGCTGCGGCATTCTGCATTCCCCATTTCTACTTTTCTTATTGGTTTGGTGATGAATGCACTTTGAAATGTCTGTGTTTTAGCTTTGTTTTTATATGCTATTAGTCTATATTACCATGCTTTTCTTAGTTGTACTTCATTACATGTGGCCTATCATGTATCAATCATTGCTATTATTGCAGTACAGTGCTCTCTGGCTCATGTTTCTTCACTGTTTTGTGTGACTATCACATGTTTTCATAATGGTTTTAAAACTCTAGTGCCCTCACTGTTAGTGTTAAACATTAAATTGTGATAGGAATCATGAATCTCTGCAAACTGGAAAGAATTGGCTCTATATAATTGTTATTTTGATTACCTTGTCTTATAGAAATTTCAAAAATGGTTGAGTACCTGTTTGATGATCTACAACATCATTACCAATAGCTGTCCTGTTACTTGAAACATTCCTTGTCATTCAGTTTTTGGAGCCGTAATATTCACTCCATGTTTCCATAGATCAGTTATCACACTGATTTTTATATTTGATATTCTATGGGCCTAACAACTATTCTGCGCAATTGGGTAAATCAGTGTCTTAAAATGCCATAGATTGCATTCCTTTATGATTTGCTACAAAGCAAGCTAACACCATATGCTCTTCCCACAAGGCCACAACCTTTGAGGACGACATGGAAGTTCCATACTAACCATAAATTAGCTTTCATTCTGGTGATGTAACCAGGGCCTTACTAGGATCTGGCCATTTTATTATTTTATTATTTTATTATTTATGAATTTTTGGTGATGGAACTATAGAGGTGTTAAAACCATTAAGTTGAAATGTATCACAGCATGAGTTATGTGTATACCACTATTCTGTACCGCTTTTGTTCTGAGAAAGTGCTGCTACAAACTCAGAAGCCTAAGTTTCAGTCACTGTTAAGAAGGGATGCTTTTGCTATTAGTTATGTATTGTCACTAATTTTTGGCCTTTATCTGCTTCCATGGAGTTTTGGTTGCTTCTTCAACCTTTTCAGAATAACATAAATTCTTATATTTATGATTTTTTTCTATATTTGTCTTGCTGATATGTGATATGTTGACCTTTGCTGGAATATCGTGGATTTTCTCTACTTGGTTTTATTGCATTCTTGGTATCCTTCCAATGATTTTGTCTACTGCTTTAAAACTTAAATTAGGGCGCAGAGCATGCTATTAGGTCACCGTTTAGTCCCTAGACCTTTTCTTCTGCACTCTAGTTCCACCATATTTCTATGATCCTTGAACCAGTTAGTCTATGTAAAGTGCAAATCATCTTATTTCTGCATGCCATGCTGTTATCGCTGTTACGAATAAAGGGAGACTGAACTGGATCGTACTATTGAGGCCCAATAGGGACTATATATAGAGTACATGGGAGACACAAGAGGGAAAAACCCTTGACTATTATACCTTAATACCCTCCTCTCAAATGCAACGTGAATGCAATGTCGTTGCATTTGGAGAGTTGACACAATGCATTACACTTGAAAAAAAAGAGACGAATTACACCAAAATCCAAAATAGAAGATGTCGTCGAAGCGTGCAACTCTTGAACACTGTCGATGTAGAAAATGATCTCCTCCACAAGAGGGTACTGCCTTCACAACACGTGCTTCAGCAAATACTTTGAGTCTTCACAACACAGTACTTCAACTCTTCATATATGAACCTTACTTTGGAGACTTTTAAACTCGACAAGAAAAAAGAGATGTGTCAAATCAAGCCAAAGGAAGAATAGAGAGATCACTGCTGCAAAACGGCAAGCAGTAGCATAGAATGATGACGACGATGACAAATAAACGGACTTTGATCATGAAGTGTAGCAAAATGGTTACGAAAGAGACCAAGAGGGCATAGTCGCATCAATGATGATGATGATTAGCTAAATCAATGGGACTCAGCTACGCAAAGAAAAGAAAAAAAAGTTGGCTGATCTGACAAAATATGTGGACACGCACGGCTTAGACGAACTGTGATGTGTAAAATTGGATTTGGATGGACACGGATGCAACTGATGCAGCGATGCAGCGGAATTTAGGAGAGGGCCTCAACACACTAGCAGCAGCATGGATGATAGCAAACCGGAACAGAGAAATCCTTGAGATCAGAGCAGCAGCACAATGCAGAGCAGAACAAAGTAGAGCAGTAGAGCACAAGCGGAGCAGAGCAGATCGCTTGACCAACCAGGGGCGGGTGAAAAGCTGCAGCAATTCCAGTCAGAGTGGGCGGAGACGGATGGACGAAGACAGATGCCCCCCGCGGGGCCGCATCAATTCGATGGGGAACCTCGACAAGCAGGCCTCGCATAGCAATGTCGGGCGGAAGCGGGCGTAGCTGTCCGCGAAGGGTGACGACGAGCCGGGCGTCTGTGGTGGGTGGAGGCATGCGCGGACGACATGCGCTCCCCCGTCGAATGGCGTGCAGAGGAATCACGCAGACTGGAGTTGCTGCGAATAAAGGGAGACTGAACTGGATCATACTATTGAGGCCCAATAGGGACTATATATAGAGTACATGGGAGACACAAGAGGAAAAAACCCTTGACTATTATACCTTAACAATTGCTATCGTTTTCCAGTAGTTGTGCTTTTTCTGTATTTGGGATTATAAATTGTTGAGCAGCTCAGTTTGTAATGCGCACTGCTTGGATGCTCTATAAGTTTTTCTCTTGCTCATTTTGCAGGTATATTCTAGTTTACCCTCAAGGATGCGATGTCTCCAATCACTTGTCATTGTTTCTTTGCGTTGCTAATCATGAAAAACTTCTCCCAGGTTTGATACTACTATGTTGCCTATCCTTTCCTTTGTCCTCCACATATCTTTTGCCTTCTAATCATGGTCTTGATTCTAATCATGGTCTTGATGCTTTAAGGATGGAGCCATTTTGCACAGTTTACTATAGCTGTAGGCAACCTTGATCCAAAGAAAGTTAAATATTCAGGTGAGCTGAACTGATGTTTTCTTCCTTCTGAGAAAAACAGCCAGCTTCAGAAGTTGACGAAGTAACTTTGCAGACACCTTGCACAAATTCTGGAAGAAGGAACATGATTGGGGGTGGAAAAAGTTTATGGAGCTATCAAAGATTCAAGATGGTTTTCTTGTTGACGATGTTCTTGAAATCATAGCTCAAGTTCAAGTTATCAGGTAGTTAGTTTCATAACGATTCTTAAAGAAATCTGATTACCATGCTTTTAAAATACCAGTGATGTTCATATGATGCACTTGGAGTTGATATGATCTTGTTGGGGTAATTTGTGCTGCTCTTGATAATTCAAACATGGATTTCTTGTGTCATCTTGTCCTATTAAAAATTCTAACTTTATTACTACAAGGCGTAATTGCTCATTTAGTAGTAACTTTCTTTCAAACCTTTTTTAGTCGCAATAAGCTTTATTTTGTTGGAAGGGCGGGCCTGGTGCAAGCGGTAGAGTCTTACCGCCTGTGACCGGAAGTGTTAGGCAATAGAATATGCCGCAGCCCCTTACCATATGCTGAGGCATTTGTAGCCATAATTAGTAGATGTAAATCAAGGATTAGTTGCTATAATTAGCAGATGTAAATCAGGGATTAGTTACTATATTTAGTAGATGTAAATCAAGGGAATTACCCTTGCCTTGTAAAGCAAGGCCAGCCGGCCCTATATAACAGAAGGCGCCCCCTCCTATTGAGGTGTGGCCAATTGCCTCCCAATTCTATCTTTCTACATGGTATCAGCAGTCCGGGTCTCGATCTGATCTCCCGGCCCCTCTCCACCTTCTGCCCAGACCTCCTGCGCCCCCCCCCCCCCTGCCATGGACACCACCGCAGCCATCTCCTCTACCACCAGCGGCGTCCTAGGGGCCGACTCTGCCCCCGCCATCTGCCCCTTCGCCACCATCAACATCAAGCTCCACGTCCCCATGACCCTTGAGTTGAAGCCCTCCAACTTCACCAAGTGGTCGACGGCGTTCCAGGCCACGTGTGGGAAATTCGGGCTGTTGCACCATCTCGCCACCGCCTCCACCTCGCGCCCCACCGACGAGGCCTGGACGCAGGCTGACTTCTGCGTCCGCGGATGGATGTACAGCACCGTCTCCGACGCCGTCCTCAACCTCGCCATGACCGACAACACGCAGACGGCGAGCGCCCTTTGGACGGCCATCAACGCTGTGTTCCAGGCGAACAAAGCTCCTCGCGCCATCTTCCTGAATCACGAATTCCACTCGATGACTCAGGGGGACCTGTCCATTGATGCCTACTGCGTTCGCATGAAGGAGAAGGCCGACGAACTGCGCGACGTCGGGCAGCCCGTATCTGAGCCCAACCTCGTCCTCAATCTGCTGCGCGGGCTCAACGAGGTCTACTCCACCGTCGCCGACACCATCGCCGGAAAGCAGCCCCTCACCTTCGCCGACGCCCGGCACCAGCTCCTTCTCAAAGAACTGCGTCTGCACAACGAGGAGAAAGTGCGCGCCACCACCGCCCTCCTGGCTGCTGCCTCCTCTCCTGGTGGTAACCAGCGGCAGCAGCAGGGCGGTAACCAGCAGCAGCAGCAGGGCGGCAGGCGGCCTAACACCAAGAAGGGCGGCCAGCAGCCCTTCCCAAACTCCTACGGCGGCTTCTCCCAACACCTCCGGCAGCACCAGCACCAACAAACGCGTTCCCTGGGGCTTCAATCCCTGGACCGGCGACCGTGTGGCCCCTGGAGAGCGCGTCACCCCTCCTGGACAGCGTCGCCAAGGAGGTCTTGGCGCCCCTGGAGGTCCTGGTGCCCAGGCTGGGCGCAACCAGAGCATCCTCGGGCCTTCCCCGCAGGCCCACACCGCCTTCGCTCCGCTCCAGGCGTCCTCCGGCGGCTCCAACACCTCCACCAGCACCTGGGATGCAGCCGGCCTCATTGCTGCTCTGCAGAACATGCAACTGCAGGGCAACTCGCCCTGGGTCGTTGACTCCGGCGCCTCCACGCACATGACGTCCTCGGATGGTATGCTTACCCAACGCCTCCCCCCCTCCATCTCCTCAATAACAGTAGGTAATGGCACTAGCATTCCTGTTACATCTAGAGGTCATTCTGTCCTTCCTACACCTACAACAAATTTCGCTCTTAACAATATTCTTGTCGCACCATCCATAGTCCGCAACCTGTTATCCGTCCGTCAGTTCACTCGCGACAATAGTTGTTCCTTTGAATTTGACGCACATGGTTTTTCTGTTAAGGATCTCAGGACGGGACGCATGATTCTCCGCTGTAACAGCGACGGGGACCTATACACCATGCCTGCCGGCACACCTGTCGCCCCATCTCATGCTCTCTTGGCTGCTTCGTCGACACTGTGGCATCAACGTCTCGGCCATCCAGCCCCTGCTGCATTAGAACGTCTTAATAAAATTCATGCTGTTTCCTGTAATAAAGTGGACCGCTCCCTATGTCACTCATGTCAGTTAGGCAAGCATACGCGTCTACCCTTCAGTTCCTCGCATTCCATAACTCATGCACCCTTTGAACTTGTTCACTGTGATGTATGGACTTCCCCCATCAACAGTCTGTCTGGTTTTTCATATTACTTGGTATGTTTGGATGATTATAGTCACTACTGTTGGGTTTTTCCGCTCCGAAAAAAATCTGAGGTCCACCAACACGTAGTCGAGCTTGCTGCGCTTGCCAAAACACAATTCAGTCTTCCCCTAAAATGTGTTCAGGCCGATAACGGCACTGAATTCATCAACACCGCCACCACCAAATTCCTCGCTGCTCAAGGCACTCACCTCCGCCTCTCCTGCCCCTACACATCACCCCAAAATGGCAAAGCCGAACGCATCATCCGCACACTCAACAATTCCATTCGTACTATGCTCCTTCATGCCTCCCTGCCGCCCACATATTGGGCTGAGGGGCTCCTAACAGCCTGCTACCTCCATAATAGGCGCCCATCCTCCTCCATTCAGCATGAAATTCCCTACACTCGACGCATAACCAGCCACCAACCTATAGTTATCTGCGTGTTTTTGGGTGCCTCTGTTACCCCAACATGCAAGCAACCTCCAAACATAAGCTCGCCCCTCGCTCCACAGCATGCGTCTTCCTCGGATATCCCCCCTCGCACAAAGGTTACCGCTGCCTCGACCTATCGACCCGTCGCATCATCATCTCTCGCCATGTCATATTTGACGAAACCACTTTTCCCTTTGCAGCCACCTTAGACACCTCCTCCCCCGCTTCCCTCGATTTCCTCCTCGACGACGATATGGTTTCGGTGCCTTGCCCTACTGTTGTTGCAGGTGGGACTCTCTCCTCGACGCCTGTGGAGCAGCCGCCCTCAGACGTTGCGGCATCGCCTTCTTCGCCACCGGGCGGGCGTGGTCACGTGCCCCCGCCTGGACCCAGCGTGGTTCCCTTCCCACGGGTCTACGTCCGCCGCTCCCGTACGACGACTACGTCCGAGCCGGCCGCAGCCCCTGCGGCTCCTGACGCCCCGGCACCACCTACGGCGCCCTTACCAGCACCGGCGGCATCTCCTGCTCCGCCACCGCCACCGCCGCCGCGTGTCACCCGCACCATGACGGGTGCCATCCCTCGCGTCAACTATGAAGGGCTGGCGGCCACAACGTCATCCTCCCCATCGCCGATTCCGACGAACTACCGCAGCGCGCTGGCCGACGCCAACTGGCGTGCCGCGATGATGGATGAGTACCAGGCCCTCGTCGACAACAACACCTGGCAGCTCGTTCCGTGGCCCCCCGGCGCCAACGTCGTGACGGGGAAGTGGATCTTCCGGCACAAGTTCCATGCCGATGGGTCCCTCGCCCGCCACAAGGCTCGCTGGGTTGTCCGAGGCTTCTCCCAGCGTGAGGGCGTCGACTACGACGAGACCTTCAGCCCGGTTGTCAAACCAGCCACCATTCGGTCTGTACTTAGCATCGCCGCGTCCCGCGCCTGGCCGATTCATCAGCTGGACGTGAAGAACGCTTTTCTTCACGGCCACCTCGAGGAGACCGTCTACTGCCAGCAGCCGCCAGGATTTGTCGACCCTGGCGCCCCAGACTACGTCTGCCGTCTGCAGAAGTCCTTGTATGGACTGAAGCAGGCTCCGCGGGCCTGGTACCAGCGCTTCGCCACCTTCATCCGGCAGCTCGGCTTCGTCACCTCCGCCTCCGACACGTCCCTTTTCATTCTACGAGAGGGGACGAGCCTCTCCTACCTACTACTGTACGTCGACGACATCGTTCTCACCGCCTCGTCCTCGGCTCTTCTTCAGCGCATTATGGCTCGGCTGAGCTCCGAGTTCGCCATGACGGATCTTGGCGTCCTCCACCACTTCCTCGGCATCACTGCCACACGCTCCTCAGATGGCCTCTTCCTCTCCCAGCGACAGTACGCTGTCGAGCTTCTTCAGCGCGCGGGCATGGCTGAGTGTCATCCGACCACGACACCTGTTGACACTCACGCCAAGCTATCCGCGGCCGACGGGGATCTACTGTCAGAGAAGGACGCATCTGAGTACAGGAGCTTGGCGGGGGCTCTCCAGTACCTAACCCTGACTCGTCCTGATCTGGCATATGCTGTTCAACAGGTGTGCCTCTTCATGCACGCCCCGCGCGAGCCTCACCGTGCGCTCATCAAGCGCATCCTACGCTTCGTACAGGGGACTCTCTCCTCGGGTCTTCACATTGGCACCGGGTCTGTCGACAAGCTGACTGCCTACTCTGACGCTGACTGGGCAGGCTGTCCAGACTCTCGACGATCCACCTCCGGCTTCTGCGTCTATCTCGGTGACAATCTGGTTTCTTGGTCCTCCAAGCGCCAGACCACGGTGTCCCGCTCCAGCGCCGAGGCAGAGTATCGGGCCGTGGCTCACGTTGTGGCTGAGTGCTGCTGGCTTCGACAGTTACTCCAGGAGCTCCACATCCGGCTGCCCTCCGCCACCGTTGTCTTCTGCGACAACGTCAGCGCCGTCTACATGACAGCCAACCCCGTCCACCACAAGCGAACGAAGCACATTGAGATCGACATTCACTTCGTCCGCGAAAAGGTGGCCCTCGGTGAGATTCGGGTTCTCCATGTGCCCTCCTCTCACCAGTTCGCCGACATCATGACTAAAGGGCTTCCGACAGCACTCTTTCGAGAATTTCGATCCAGTCTTTGCGTCCGGGAGCCTCCCGCTGCAACTGCGGGCGGGTGTTATGCAATAGAATATGCCGCAGCCCCTTACCATATGCTGAGGCATTTGTAGCCATAATTAGTAGATGTAAATCAAGGATTAGTTGCTATAATTAGCAGATGTAAATCAGGGATTAGTTACTATATTTAGTAGATGTAAATCAAGGGAATTACCCTTGCCTTGTAAAGCAAGGCCAGCCGGCCCTATATAACAGAAGGCGCCCCCTCCTATTGAGGTGTGGCCAATTGCCTCCCAATTCTATCTTTCTACAGGAAGGTCCCGGGTTCGAGTCGCGGTCTCCTCGCATTGCACAAGCGAGGGTAAGGCTTGCCACTGACACCCTTCCTCAGACCCCGCACAGACCTCTGCTCTCTGCACTGGGTACGCCAAGCTTTATTCTGTTGCATTTCATCCGGATCAATGTTTTCAGATCGTATTATCGAGGCTAGTCGTATGACCACCGATCAGACGACTAATCGATTAGTCGTCGATAAGGGTCGATTAGTCGGTCCTTATCGGTCTAATCGGCTAGTCGGACATTTAGTCGTCCTTGTGCCTAGATGGCCTGATCGACCATGTATATACTATATATATGATGTAAATATATGTAAACATGGCCATAATAAATAGGTAAATGTTAGAGGCAAGCAACCAAGCACAGTTTGGCATGTAATCATGTTTGCAATGAATCATTATCATGGTGATTTGGCGACTTACCTGTAACTGCTGCTTGCTGATGCCTGATGGTGAGTGCTGACTGCTGCCTTGTGGCTGAATCTGAAATTACAAAGAAAAAAGATAATCAGTTAAATAGGCAAAATAGCAGAAAAACAAAACTGTAAAGACTAAAGAAAATGTAAAGAGTAGTAGACAGTAGAGCATGGCAAAACAACTTAACCAAGTACACAAATTTAACAAATAAGAACTAACAACAGTTTAGCACAGTGCACACTGCGCCGGCGAGAGGCGCGGACGGAGCTGCGGACGCCGGCGAGGGAGATCCAGAGAGGCAGGCCGCAGGCGGAGGAGACGCGGGCGGAGGTGCCGGCGGCTGCGAGAGAGAGCCGAGCGGGAGCTGGAAATGTGCGGCAGCTGCAGCTCCTTCACTAGGTCACTCACTCACTCCTCTTGTTCTACCCTAATGGGTCAGCTAAAGGTGGGCCGAATTCTTTAGCTGGGCCGAATTCTCCCTACCCAACTAGTCGCCCGGCTAGTCTGATCGGACGACTAATCGTGATTAGTCGTAACTTATCGGACGATAAGGTTTCTAATTGGTCTAAACTAATCGAGGGCCCTTATCGAGCACGTAGTTACGATAAGGACGACTAATCGCGATTAGTCGTCCGATCTGAAAACACTGATCCAGATTTGAGATTTCCTTATGTTTGAGGCCCTCTCTTGTTTACTATTGTATAAACCAATATTATGTTCTCAGCTAGGTTTGAGAATTTTGCTTCTTGATACTGAGTTAAAAAAACCTTCTTGATATGATATTTTACTTCTCAAAGATCTTAAAAAGAGAGATGTTGAGTTCTCATCAATTGATCACAAAAACAAATTGTAACTGTTATCTCTTTTGTTTTTGGATACTGGAGAGAGAAAGCAGACAGACCATTTCGTTGCCTTGATCGCCCTTATCGTCGAGAACTGCTCCGTGTCTACATGACAAACATAGAGCAAATTTACCGACATTTTGTTCACGAACGCAGAAGGAAACTTGTCAGGCTTATTGATGACGACATGAGGTGGTCCAGGTCAGATAATGGGCCTTTGAATATTGTGAACGCAGAATGGTTTAATACTTGCCATTTTATTTTTTTGTATATAATCTATAATGTATGCTGACCCTTCTTTCTGTTGCAGTTTCCGTGCTTTCTGGCTTGCGATTGACCCAACAACAAAACATCGCATGTCCAGAGAGAAGAGCGACATCATATTGAAAATAGTGGTGAAGCATTTTTTTGTCGAGAAAGACGTGACCTCAACATTAGTTATGGATGCTCTGTATACAGGTTTGAAGGCACTTGAGGGCTGTAGCAATGGCAAGAAAGGAATGGTAACTTCAATGGACTTGGAGGAGCTATCAGCACCTATGGTCCATGTTGATATGGACATGTTTGTTTTGGCTGGTGACTTCATAGCTTTGCTTGAGAGGGCAGCTTTAGAGCCCTTGTCTTGTCAATCTCTGTCACCAAAAGATGACAAATGTTCCCAAACCCGTGCCAAGGTAGGTATTGTTATATGATTAATCCGATCCCTTAGTTTTATCATTGAGATTGGATTTTCTTCCCCCAAGTGAATTCTATCATGATTCCACAACATTAGCATCTGTTTAGTTTCATCACATTGATATGAATTAACTTTGTTTTGCTCAAAATTTATCCACCTGTTTCTCATCCAGCATTTAATCTATTTTACTTGCTAGCTAGAACACCCGTCACAAGTGTGGCCACACTAGGTAGTTGTGATGTCTAATAAGTTCATAACCTAAAGAGACTGGTGTCAATTGAAAGCATCATAGTATAATTTCTTGTATTATTAATTTTGATTTCTCAAAGCTAATTACTCACTTAAATTAGTCACTCTCCAGGTGGTTGTACTCGAATAAATGCAATATTTGCTTCACAAACAGATTTGTTACAAGCTTGCTTATTCCCCTTGAATTCTTCACTTTCTAGAACTCCAAAATCATGTAATCTACATTTCACATTCAGTCCTGGAAGTTCTACCTCTGATGGTGGAAGGCAAAAATGAAACCATTTTCCAGTAATATAAGTGGCAGTATAAATCGAATTGTCAACTGTTCTGCTTATGGTCTTTGTGTCTTGAAATTGCTAGCATTATTTTGCAGAATATAATTATTGTTTTGCTGCTTAGTTTTTTTTCCTTCTCATTCTCATCCTTCCAGGATGGTGGTACTGGAGAAATTAACAAAGTTTCTATCGAGCGTGAAGAAAGGTGCCTAACTGAGATTGGTCAGAAGATACTTGAAATATTTGTTCTATCTCATATATTTAGGTATTTTTTTTTTTGTTTTTACTATCTTCTTAGCTCCACATGGTTGGTTTATTGGTCAGACTATGAACGTTTTCAACCATTTTGTTTCTTCTGGTATCATCTCATGTTTAGACATCGTCAACTAGAAGGTTCATGCCGCCGATTATCTAGAAATTGTTTAATGAACTTTTGCTTTTCTGCATCAAAGTGTGTTCTTTACGTTCTTTATTTACCAATGTTTTTATACACAAAATTCGATTCATTCTGTTCCAGTATCTTGACATGCCCTGACTACTATTTCATGCATTGCTTTGTTACATTTTGCTTTCATGTTAGTGGGATTGAGGTTGCCTATCAAGAAGCTGTTGCTTTGAAGAGGCAAGAGGAGCTTATTCGTGAAGAGGAGCTCCTTGAAAATGAGATGAAGGGGAAGCGTGGCAGTGCCACTGAAAAGGATAAGCGTTCAAAGAAAAAACAGGTTGCGTTCTTGATGTGGTTCTGTGCACCCAGTCTTCTTTTTTAATTCCTGATTCAATATAATGTGGTTGGCATCAGGGTGACTTGATGAAATCATTGCTGCTGACCTGCTGTAGTTTGCTTGAACAAGTTTGTTGGGTGCATTTGGTTTGAGGACGAAGTTAGATGGGATATGGCCATCCATGGATCTGGGGGTGGGTTTATCAATGCTTGTTGTTTGGTTGGATGGATGGGGCGAGCCATTTTTCTGTTTGGTTGGATGGATGAAAGTGGATGGGATGAGAATAGCTAACTAATTGTATCTATTATTTTAAAATAATGACAACTAATTATACACTATTAAATATACACTAACACTAATTTTGTCATGATAATATCTAATTAAACATAGAATATGTTAATAAGCACTACTACTACCTTAATTGGCACCGAAAACATACACTAATCACCATATTAACACTTATCAAAGTTAATCTTGTCATCATAATTACCAAGTAAAAGGGCGTACCCAATGCAGAGAGCTCCCGCTCTGTGCTGGGTCTGGGGAAGGGTGTCAGTGGCAAGCCTTACCCTCGCCTGTGCAATGCGAGGAGACCGCGACTCAAACCCGGGACCTTCCGGTCACAGGCGGTAAGACTCTACCGCTTGCACCAGGCCCGCCCTTCATCATAATTACTAAGTAATAATATAATATACTAATAATCCTTAATTTATTTACTAAAGACAGATTAGAAAACATGGATGTGCTCGCTCGGCAAATTTTTGGTGGCAAGGTTATCTAGCATCTGGGATAATATTCTCCTGTCAGGAATATCCATATCCAACTTGCCCATGAACCAAACAGCACCTATCTATGGATGGCCATATCCCATCCAGGGATATCATCCAACCGAACGCTCCCTAACTGGAAGAACATCCAGCTACTTGAATCTGTGCATTATGGAACTATTATTTTCCTGCTAGAATTCTTAATGACCGATGTGTCTTGTCTTGTTTTGATGGCTTGATGCATGGCAAGTTTCCTAGTCGTTGTCTAGAGTTTCAAGCCTAGATTGGTTCGCCATCGACTTTGTTACTGACAATTTACTGTGATGACTTCCTGGTGTTAATTGATTGAAAGCAATCAATTTTCTCAGTGGGTGGCCAAGAAAAGAAAAAAAAATGGGGGCTGAAAGTGACTGCTGCTGCATTTTACACATTTCCTTTGACTAGAATCATCATGTTTTAAGCACATATAAATTCCAGTGTCAACTCAGGGATATTTGGTCAAGTTTAAACTGCTCTGCTTAGCCAATACGTACACAGGCCCCTCTGATTAGTGACTCCTAGATTTTATTTATTTTTGGTTCTTTAAGCAAAGTTCATACTTTTGCTTTATATATAGTTAAATTAATGAAACCACAGAAGACAACTGTTCTTCTGGCGAATGAGTTGTAAAGGTGAATAAAAACCATGATGGTATGGACTGGGTTCAGGTCAGGGTCCGAGGACTGAGGGTGGAGGCAAATTCGCTCTCCAGGGGAATTTGGAAGCCCTGAACCGCCAGGGGTACGGAATAATGGCGAGATCTCTTGTCAGCAGCTGATTCATCCCTGTGGCAGGAGCCTACCCCAACTTGTTTGGGACTTAAAGGCTTTGTTGTTGTTGTATTCTAAAGGAAATGACATGCTTTGTATATATAGATCTATCTGTAACATGTGTACTAACAGACTGATAAGGCTAACAGATGGGGTTTCGTAAAAAAAAAGTTTCATAAAAAAAGGCTAACAGATGGGTGTGGATCTAGTAAACTATAATTAGCTAACCATGCATTGAAGCCAACTATCATGTAAATCATGCGTGCATGCTAATCCAGCTTGCTAGTTCCTGGACGCGAGCTGCTTTTGGTTGGTGCACTGCTTCTGTATGCTGCTTTTACCTTGCCGTGTAGCCCATGGCCCTAAGCCCATGGCCCCATAACACATCAAGTACCATGTAATTTGGATTAAGTTTTTATTTGTATCCGTAAAATACATTAGCTCTAAATTCTGAGCTCTCAAGGTCCTCAAAGTTATCATGAGATGCTTCTATCAAGTTACCAGGAAGCTTTGCATGTCAAGAACTCATTTTTTGGTGGTACCATAATACATGTTGAACTAGTGATTTTTTGATCCTCTACTTTACTGGCATCTTTCTTATTAATGCCCAGTTCGTCATTTCTTTTGCATTAAGTGACATTTTATAAATTTGTTTGCTTACACTAACAATTTCAGGCCAAACAAAAGAAGAACAATCGTAAGGTTAAGGACAAGGAAAGAGAAGAGAAATCTGATTCAAATTTTCTAGAAAGGCGTCAGGATGGAAGCACAAATCATGACAGGGAGGACTCTAAGCAGGTAGGGCAATCTGCTGTGAAAGCTGATAACTTTGGAGAAGGTGCTTCAGATTTATCAGACAAACTAAGTGGATCAACAGAGGTATGCCAAACTGACACGTGTGACAAGATTATACAACCTGTGAATGCAATGAATGATGTTGGTATTGAGATGAACAATTCACAGACATCTAAAGATGACGATTCTACTGTGGACATCGAGACACTGGTAACATCTGTGTCTGCTGCTGTGAACAGCATACGAGGCAAAATAAATAATTTGCTAGACAGTACAAGTCTTATAACGCCTAATAGGTCAGTTAGCATTTCATCCAAACTTCGCGATATTTCTCTTGGCAGCTTGGATTTAATAATTTATCATAACTGAATCGCAATTTGGCGCAACAGAGGAAGAAGTCGGCGCAACAGGGGCATCAGCAGTATAATCATTTCCCAGTATGAAGATGACCTTCCCTCATCTAGCTGCTCAGACCGCAACATGTCTGCCTGTGGTCCAGCTCCAAGGCGTGACCAGGAGACTGCTCTACTCACCTTAAAAGATCGGCTTCGTGAGCTTGGGCAACGACTACATGAGGTGAAGCAGCTGTTCTCAAAAAGTATTGGGCACTATTTATAATTATGCTTTAATTATTATTGAATGTTCACTTTAATTTAGGACAGATCTGCCTTACTCGAGCACACTCTTTAAGTTTATTTTAGTTTTATCACAATTTTATACCCCTGAGTCTGGTTTGCATTGTTGATATACTCAAGATATAGCTGCCGATTTTCAATTTGGAATTTTAGATCATCTTTTTGAGATACTTTTTTTTCGCGAAAAACATTACTTCATGGTTTCTGGCTAAGATTTTCATTGTATTTGACTGAATTATAGTACTTGTAGAAAACTCAAGGATTTTTTGTGGGAAATTAACAAAATGTAAGATGCAGATCTATGATGCTATAAATACTTTGCAATTTCGATTGCTGCATAGTTCAATTGCAGGGACAAACACCAGAGCTGTTGCTCTAATACTGTGGATATGTTTTGGCGAGATAGCACATATCACTTGATTATCATGATCTAATTGGCAGAGCAACAATTCTCCCTTTTCTGTTGTATATGTACAGAAAGCACAGACCACCTCCAGCTCTGTGAATACGCTGTAGCTGGATACATGAAGATTGCATTCTAAATGTTTTGTTTCTTCTGAAAACGTATATTTGGTGACTATATTTGTAGCATATTACTTGGTAGATGTCCTATAAAAGAATTTGGTGATTCATTTCCTGAGTTCGAAGCTTATTTAATCTTATACTAAGATTATACATATTCTGTAGCACTTCTATCTATCAGCTATCCTGCTGCTTTATTTAGCTGCCAGTAAAAAAGTTGATTAGTTTGTTTGCATTTATGTTTGTTTCAGAAAGAAATTGAGGGCAGGGAACTGCTCAAGGCTCACTTGGAAAAGAAGGCAGCTGCTGAGGCCACAGTGGGTTCATCCTTAGTATCCTCATCTAACTCAGAAAAGACCCCCCAGGTTCTGAAGGGGCCAGAGCAATCCTCGGTAATTGTTAATGATGCAAATATTAATGCACCACTTCCAAAGGCTGTACCTGTAGCCATAAATGACGACAGCAATGGAGCTGTTCCAGCAACGACAACATCCACCATGAACACCAAATCTGTGCTTGTCAGACCCACTCCAAGTAAACTTGAGCAAGTTTTGTGTGAAGAACATGTATCAAGTTCAAGCCAGCAAATCAATAAAGCTCCTCTAACGCCCTCAAGATCACCACTAGTTGATAATAAGGCTAACCCAACTCCCCCAAAATCACCTGTGCCACAGGCTGATACAGTTGTTAAAGCTACTCCAGCTCCACCCAAATCACCATTGCCTCAGATTGATACAGTCGCTAAAGCTGCAGCTCCCACAAAATCTTCTACATCACAGCTTGATAAAGTTGCTAACATACAAGCTGCCCCCAAATCACCTGCACCCCAGGCTGATGAAGTTGCCTCACATAACTCAGTATCGCGACAGATTCTGTCCACATCTATCTCCAAGACTCGAGAAGATACGGTTTCTGAGAGGGCTTCAGTTGTTTCTGTACCTGGAACTCCTACGCCAATGTCAAGGCCTACAAATGCACCTCTGCTACAGGTACCAAGATCAACTATGCCACCTACACCGTCAGCTCAAGTTTCTCCGTTGCTTTCACGTTCACCGACTGTGTCTGAACGGCCAAACAATAAGCCTTCACCTCCGGCCCCAATTTATGTAACACAGACATATCGAAATGCAATCCTTGGTAAGGGCCATCTTGATACAACTCCAGCAAGTCTTGAGCAATCAACTTCTGTTTGCCCAAATACTGCAGTTTCACAGCCATGGTCAGCATATGCGATGGCAACATCGGTCATGGCTCCTCCTTTCGAAAGGAATGACCAATTACCAGGTAAGCAAGGCTTCATGTTTGGGCCTAGCAGGGCAGAAGCCCTTGATAACCGGCACTCATGGAAAGGTAACAGTGATGTTAACAGACATATGTGGAAGGATGATGTTCCTAACCAGCAAATGACCAATTGTGATGTGCATGTGCACCAGTCGAAAGATATTTCTTATCAGCAATTAAGCAGCAGTGGGACAGAACAGTGCAGATTGGGTGAACTACAGAGTAGGGAGCTCCAGAGGGAGATACCTGCTGCAAGCTTTGTTTCACGCCAGCAGTATGGGTCAGTGGCCGAAGAATTCCCTCACATTGATATTATAAATGACTTGCTTGATGAAGACCAAAGCAGTGCGCATATGGCAGTCTCTCCCCTCCATGAGTATCATACATTTGGTTTGCCATTTTCTTCAGGAGGCAATATGGCAGACTCAGAAATAGCTTCCGTAAGTAGTTCTGTCCGGTTTGACTTGACTGACCCTTACTATGACGAGGGTTACAGGAGGGCCTATGATGACACACACAATGCTCCGCATAGGTTGGATGCTTACCCCAACGGAAGGTTGGACTCAACTGCACCGCAGCGTTGGCCATATAGCCATCCAAATCCAGCTGTGAACCTTGCAAATAATCCTAATGTAGTTCCACAGCAGATGGGAGAGTATACTAATTTAGCTAGTGGGAGGGTGAATGGGGAATATTCAGATTATATGTATCGCCGTGCCAATGGGCAATGGTGATGCCTGTATACGACCCATAATAATACTTGTAACAAACCATGGTGCCGAGTCTAAAGTTCGCCATGTCCTTTAATTTGAATTGTTTTAAGTTCAATATAGGAAAGAAGGAATACACCATGTAAAATTGTACCTGCATTCAACCTATCTTGTGATTGTATGTTAATTTATGTGGTTCGAAGAGCATATAACTGCAGCTAACAAGCCAAGCGTATATATCGCAGCCTTGTCGCCTATTGTTCGCGGAATTTTATAGTGCTTGCTTTCGATTAATGTGTCTTGAAAAAGTGTTTTGACATAATGACATGATTGGCTCCTTGGGAAAGAAGCTTGATGTGATTATTTTTACGGCATCTGCGTCTGATAACTACAGGACGAGAGACATTTTCAGTCCGCCTTTGCTGCAAAATTGGAGGCTAGAGACGTTTTAAAGCGTATACCGTTATTATTATAGTTTTGTCATAAGTCAAACTTATTTAAGTTTAATGAAGTTTATAAATAACTTAATTAATACTTCTTTCGTTTTAAATTATAAGACGTTTTGACTTTTCTAGATACATTTCTTTTACTATGTTTCTAGACACACTGTATCTAAGTGCATAGCAATAATATATCTAGAAAACTTAAAACGTCTATAATTTGGAATGGAGTGAGTACATTTGAATTTTTTTTATATAAACCAAGTTGAAGTTAGAGAAGTTAAAACAAACATCTTGGAACAAAGGATGCACCTACCGGATTACCAGGTCATGTCCACAACCGGAACGGTCTCAGCCTATTCGGTTTTGTTTGTGACACACACAATTATGATTGAAAAATTATATGCCTTCTATGCATCGAAGATTCGTTTCCGTGAATTTCCTTCAAGATAATTACAACAGTATCTGGTGCCTACTTACAAGAAGAATTTCTTTTCATTAAGATGATACACACATGATGCACAATTCATATGTTGATTCGGTATCTATTGCACAAATAAGTTTTGAGAAAATGACTATTATACACATTTTGGAATTCTACTTCTTGTCAATGGCAATTGCTCGCAGTTCTCTCAGATTGCAAGCAATTTCCTGTATAAACATCAAACCTTCGTCGCCATTCCTGAGGGAGTTGATGCTATGTTCAAGAAAACTGCGATCTCCTTCTAGTGTCTTCAGTCTTCTGTTCAACTTTGCAATTTCTTCCTGCACTGCAACTAGATCAACCTCCCCACTAGTTGTCGATGAGCCAGCTTCCTTGCTCTCTATTGAGCTTTTCTAGCGGTGTAACGAGAAGTCTTCTATGACATATACTTTGTCGGAGAGGTCATCCTTAACATCTGGACTGGGTAAATCAACAGAAACACTGTTGTTGGAGTAGAATTGGAGCTTTTGCTCCAATTTTCTCAAACCACTTGCTATATATGCCCTCTCCTCTTCCAAACTCACCAAGGAATTTATGCCCTGCTGCGTGTTAATCAAAGGATCTTCAAGATCACTAACGTCAAGCATAGCTGTATCCCTATTTTCTTGTTTAAAAGCCGCTTGATTGCCTCCTTCCTCTATTGCTCCACCTCCATACTGTCTCCTATAGTTTTCGAGCTCAATTTCCAGTTCCTCTATTTGTTGTTCTCTTTCAGCGAGTAATTCGTTAGTTTTCACCAGCGCTTCACTGTCATATTCAGCTTGCTCTTCCATCATCCTTTGGTAATGCGAAGCTTCCATCTGCATTGCAGCCTTCTCATCCTGCAACTTGGTGATCATAGCCAGAGCTTGACTTGCAGCAATGGCTGAGGCGTTCCTCTCTTCTTCCAGTTCCCTGCAGAGTAGGTGTATTGATTTCCGGTCAAGATCAATCTGTCGTCTCAACCGGTCAATGGTGCTCTCACCTTCCATCTCACTGACAATGCTTCCATCTAGAGACTCCAAACCGGAAGCATTCCTCTCAAGTGAAATTCTATTGGTAATGTTCTGTACCACCAACTCATCACCACGTCCATATGCACGTGGGCTAGGGCCTGGATCGACCCATGGTGCCTCAAGCCCCCTGGAAGCTGAGAGCTGAGATAGCAGTAGCCTCAGTTCTTCGTTTATGCTAGAAGTAGAGTCCTTTCCAAGGATTACATCCGTCAAGGTAGGGGATGGCAAGCTACCCTTGTTGCCAATGGCAAGTCTATAGGCTTCATTCATGCTAATCTGAGTGCTTAGAGATGGTCTCCTTTCAACAATGCTGTCACTTGTTTTTGGGTATTCCTCGGTGGCACTATGATCTTGAGGTACTTCACCACTTGATCTTACGGTAGTTGCTGATATATGAGGTTCGTCCACATAATCTGAGCAAAATAGCTTATGAAAGGGCCAATTTTATTA
>NW_027097905.1:0-60000 GCF_019320115.1 Miscanthus floridulus | reverse complement strand
ATGTTTGTGTTGGACATAAATCATTTTTTACTAACCTTTATCTATTAAATCTTTGGGGGCACTATCAAAAGGACCTTGGACTATCAGTTCGTGTGCCCCCATGTCACCAGTGGGTTCAATTTTCTTAGTACAATCTTCAACTTCACCACACGTTTTGGAACCAGAACCAACTTGTGAAACATGGATATCCCCGCAATTATCTAACAGAGGAAACATGAAGTCCTTTATTTAGGTTTAATTATCAAAGGTGTATAAAGCCAATGGGAAATAAAAGCCAAACCTTTCTGATTTGCGTCTTCTGAAGCACCATGATGAGCATTCTCTAGCGCCAGTTCATTTGTATGTGGATCAGCTGCTGACGCACTTCTCTGATGAAACTCACCACTTGATCTTCCAGTAATTTCTGGCACATGAACTTGTTCCAGAATACCTAGCAAATTTTTGCTGTGTTAGGGTTAAGTGGAGAAATGCTAAACACCATTTCATTTGTAATCAAGAATCAAGAAAACATACATTTTATATTTCCTTCTTCTGAAACAGCATAGTGCTCCTCTAGTATTGTGAACTGAGATGTATATGGATCAGTGTTGCCTTCATTTGTGCTCTGAGATGGTTCAATCTCACCAGGAACCTGTGGTAGCTCATCACTTGGCATAACTGGAATTTGTGAAATGCCAGCATCTGCATGATTATTCACCCAATCATATAATTTATCATTTGAAAAGAAGTGGCAGTAGAGGCAATCATTCCAGTTTGTGAAGCAAAATTTACCTTCTAAACCTGAATTTTCTATAACAAGTACAGGATCGTGCCGGTGTGCCCATTTTCTGGATTGGCTTTCTTTTTCTTCCGTCTGGTCCACATCACCTCCGCTATTTGGATGATCATCCACAGCAGGACACGCCAAAGATGTATTGCAGGTGTCTTCAACACTGGGCTCCTTCTTGACAATTATTTCAGATTTCTTGATCACCACAGGGGAAGGAAGAATGGGTTGCGCACAAGCTGTATCTTCTTGTAAGTCTTCGTCCATAACACTGGCTTCACGAGATTGTGAACTTTTCACATCATTGGCACAAGGGACCTCAATCTCAGAGTCAGATGTCATCTGTAGCAGACCGTCTTGCTCATTAGACCTGTAGTCAGTTTGGTGGTATATATCTTTAGGCTCCAAAGGCTCGTCCACTTGACATACTACAGAGTACTCTGTGTAAGTTTTTGGTGAGCCAAACGCTCCAGTAGGCTCTAGTTCTGCATTCTTTCTAGAGGACAAAGCTACACTCCGTTGCTTAAAATGCTGTCCACAGCACGAGCAAACTTTTTCACGAGGGGAATTCAAAGCATCATCAATTCTTTGTTTGCTATCAAGTACATTGGCATCCATCACAGTCTCATCTGTTTTATCATCATCGGGGACTTTCCCACAGCACCTTTCACACATATTTTGGGCTCCCGTGAGCTTCTGGTGGAGGCTGCAGAAGGCCAAGGATGAAATCTCCGACTTGTGGGTTTTGCAGATCAACTCCCTATAGAAGCATGGTTTCTCGTTGCCCAGGACGTGATCAAGCCTTGAGCAGAAAGGGCATGGCGCTGGTAATCTGCAGAGACGGGCAAATCTAGTGACCAAGAAGCTGTAAACCGCATCGATGAACAACAGGAGCATCAGGATCCACTCCAGCAACGCTGTGGACAGTGCGCTCGATAGTCGGGGCAAGATTGGCATCCTTGTACCCATCTCCAGAAGTGTCTCAAATCTTCAGAACAGTGGCTTTGGAGTAGGATGGCTGCAAGGAACCAAACCAAGTTAACGAACAAATTGAAGTGTGCGGTATGATGTTAGAAGTATATGGCATCTACTGCGTGATAAAAACTGACAAGAACCTATGTGAGCAATTGGTATCAAAGCTCAGTACGGCTACTGCCTTGAGAATATTTTTGGTGAACTATTAAAGCTAATCATAGATGGATAAAAGGCAGGGAGCCCAAACACCAGGCTGGAAACCACTAGATATACATAAACTAAAAGCGCCCCGCACCAAACTTAGTGGCAATTGACAGATACCGACCACCGAGAGAATATTGGAAAGCATAAATTCAAATAAACGCGCACCAATCATGCCACATGAATACTTGGAACAGGAAGTAGTACCTAACGAACACATCAGAAGTTTGCTGTAAGGACAACGCCACGGAGCATGAGAATTGGATTAAAGATGGCAGGGAATTCAAAGCTATTCTTTCCACAGAACCAACTAGACTGAGCTAACATAACCAAAACTAGAACCTGGACAGTGGACAGTTCTAGCCAACATAACGGGGACTCCAAGTTACCAACAAAATATTCGAGTAGCTAATCAATAGCACCACCATCCAATCCACCAGCAGAAGGAACTCAAACAACAAAGAAGCTCACGAGCCGAGAACCTGGCATGGTCGCATGGAGTCAGTCAAGGATGAGCAAGAACGCACCTGGCGATTGGCGAATGAATCGCAGCCCCGCGAGATCCCAATCTGTGATGGCAGCAAGATGGCGGGCAGTCTTGTCGGGAGCAGCGAGCGTCCAAAAAGGTGGCTGAGCAAGCTAGCGAGCTAGTTGCAGCAGAGGCGGAAATTAAAGGTGGCGTGGCGAGCACCGACCAGTTGCCTCCCGCCTTGTTCCCATCTCTCTCTATATAGGGGAAATGTTTGATCGATTCCCTCTTCGCGGAAGGAGCCAAAAACGCAAGCGGGTCGAGGTGGTGGCGGCGCTGAGGAGGGCGGTGGCGGCGCCACGCCGGGGGCGGAAACGGGGCCGCGGGCTGGCCCGGGCTGGACTCTGGACAGCGACGCGAGCCGGCCTCGGCCGAAAGGCGGGCGGTGGTTGAGCTCTCGGTGCGTTTGCAGACGTGGATCGGCAGAGTAGGTTGAATGCTAACCAGTGCGGGATAAACAAAGGTTTGAGCGAGTGATTAGCGTGCGTTGAAACGTAAAACCATGGTTAGGCGGGCGCGCGTGCCGGATCCAGACCTCCCCTGCTCAGGAAAAGATTCACGCAGCAGCGCGGTTACGTGTAAGTTTTTTTTTTTTGAAACAGGTTACGCTTAAGTTGAGAAACAGTGAGTCCTGTAGTCGTGTGTGTTCACAAAAGGTTATGACGGGTAAAAAAAAGTTAACCAGCTCCAAGGTTGACCGCGGACGGAACTGTGATTTTTTTTTTGCGAATTGGAATAATGTGAAACTGGAAGGCTAAGATATTTTTGGATGCCAGCAGTCAATTCATTGAAACTTTGATCACTACTAATTTCGTATATTGAGATTTAATGTTTTAAAACGATATGTATTGTTATATGGGTTTATCTGAAAAAGGTACTTGCTGGGAAATGGTGAGTGCTAGTATTTTAGGGTAGTATTTGGTACATAACCAGACTAGCCCACTATTATAGGTGTTTGGTTGGAAGACTCGCAGAGTCAGAAACGTCTTACCTAGAATATTCCATATAATCTGGACTAGCTCGTCCCACCCTCACGACATCCTTCTCTGTTTCCTCTCCGCTACTACTAGGCGGCCGAGCTCTCATGTGGCGACAATGGGGCGTGGTGAGGCTGGGTAGGCCATTGGCAGGAGATGGCTGGACGCGGGCGAGCTCCTTAACACGGAGCTCCTCGGGCGCAGGCTCCTGTGGCGTGGAGCTCCCCGACGTAGGCGAGCTACCTAGCCCGACGCGGGCTTCTCCGGGCACGAAGCTCCCTAGCCCACGAGCTCCCCAACAGTGCCCCAAGCTCTGTGATGGCGGTTAGCGCCCCGAAGGCTCCCTAGCCCGACACAAGCTCCCCGATGGCGCCACAGGCTAAGTGAGATCTTCAATGAGACATGGCGGGCTCTTGGCGACGAATGGCGATTTCTGATTAAATGCATCTAGACGATGGAAAGCAGGTCCACAGATTACTGTGTCTAATGGTGTTAAAACTCGCATCCACTTCATCTCACTAAATCCTTTCAACCAAACAAAAAAACTAGAGTGACTCTATCGGGTTCATAAACCCAGGGTCCCCAATGGACCCGCTTCCCTGTAAAACCCGGCCCAGCAGGTGGCGCAACGACAACGCACACCTGGGTCGGCCCGGGTACATAATGACAGGCCGGGACAACGATTCGGTCCCCGACCGAAAGGCCTGGCCAAGGTGGGACCGCAGTCCTGCTCCGACCTCCTTCTCCGACCGAGGATACACCATACCTCTGCTCGTTGCTCTTTTTCGACCGACACGGTCGGGACCGACTGGGAACGACTGACCAGGGACGCCCATTCGGTGAGGGACCGGGGATCAGGCGGAGCAGATAAGGTAAGGCGCTCAAGTCAACCGTAATACCGAGGACCGTACCCTGCCATGCCTTGCGCACCTGCAGGATGGTGCCACCAGGCCATGCCTGACGGGCACTATACAACCTTCCAGACGTGTCGGAACACAAACATTTGTCGTACCAGGCGAACACGGTAGAGCCTGCCAGATGCGTCTGAACATAAACAATATTGTGGGCACCGATAACCGTCTCGTATTCGACAGCGTGGGCAACAAGACTAGGTAGCATACGTATACACTCTCTCTCTCTCTTTCTCTAACTTGTAAGGCCATCCCCTTCAAACTATAAAAGGGGATGAGCTCTCTCCTAAAAGCTCTCTTGAAAAAAAGAAAAGAAAGGGCTAGACAACTCGAGGACTCGACGACCTGAGGACTCGAACAGCTCAATAGCTCTAGAACTCGACAGCTACATAGAGCATATGCTCTAATACTTAGCGCACGTTAGAGCATCCGTCACTCTCGGCCACTCGGATCGGAGTCCGACCAGACCTCTTACACCCCCCTTCTCATTCCTACTCGTTTGTAACCCCACAACAAACTTCGAGCACCTAGGCTTAGGAATAAAGTCACCGACCGACTAAAACTGGACGTAGGGCATGTTGCCTGAACCAGTATAAATCCTATGTCATTGTGTACTAGGCCACATCCGATCACAATGCACAGCAAAACTACAAATATTTACTTGTTGGTCACTTTTTGCATCGACAGTTGGCGTCGTCCGTGGGGAGGACGCCATGCGTTCATGCCTTTGGTCATCAGATGGCCCACCTTTCCACCATCTTTGGCATGGCGGGCTTGAGCGATACGATTCGCTTTGGCTCGCTAGAGTTTCCCACGCTCCCACTTGATGGGATGTGGGTTCCTCCCGTCTTCGTGCTACTCTAGACCTTCCTCTTCGGGAGTCTAGACTTTGTTGCCGACCAGCTCAACGTACTTTGCCTCCGCGAAGAGGCGCTTGTCCTAGCGCCCACTAGAGGAGGAGCGCCCTCCCCTGACTGCAATGGGCCACTCAACGACCTCAACGTCGAGACACCCACGCTTCGCCTCGAGCCCATGCTGGGCTCAAACCCAACGGTAAGTGATGTACATATCGTTCTTTACTCACTATTTAACACCTTCTGCTGACTCTCTGGAGGGACCCCGTTGTCCTCACCGTGACTGTTGTGCGATCGGTTCCCCTACGGCTTCGCGTCCCCCATGGACGCGTGCGCATGAGGACTCTAAAGGATGTTGATGCCGCCCCCTCTCATGTCTGAGTTCATGGGGATGGCGGGCTATGGTCCCGCCTCCTTTCATGACCTCGTCGATGATGAGGTCAAAAGCAATGGCTCCAGCATCGGTGATGTCGTGGCACCTGGCCACCCTCTGTCCCGGGAGTGTGCTATGGCGGATGCCCCAGGATAGCCACCGGTGGTAGCGGAGTCTCTGTAAACTCACACCCCTCTGGACCTCTATGCGAAGGCCCTCGTGTGTGTGCAGGAGCATGGCGAGGAGTTACGACAAAGGCGGCAGAGCCAGCCACCACCTGCGCTGGCATGCTCGGCGTAGCACGCTGCGCCACATGCTTGTAACTCGGTGAGCAGTGCTCGGGGTCATGCCCATCAGGTCCAGCGTAACATACTGGACGGAGGGGACGACCCCCCTTAGTTTGCTCAGGCTGGCCAGAACATCGCTGCTGTGGCGATGCTTCTGTGCGGCCTCCCTGAGCTTGTCGACCCCTAGGAATAAGCAATCCACCGCAACCTCCGGGCGCTGGTGGAGACCGCCACCATTCAGCAAGCAGAGAGCTCTGCGTCGCGACATCGGCTCGCGACCTCTTACCCAATCGAGGGACTAGGGCTACACGGTCGAATCGCTCTATCCACTAACCACAGCAGTTGCCGAGCATGGAGCAGGAAGCCGTGGCTGCACCATAGCCCAACCCGATGCCCACTCCACACCGACCACCTATGCACGAACGGCTCTAGCCAAACCATGACGTGCGCAGCGTCATCAATAATCGATTCCATGCCTGGCACGATGATAACGCCTCTCGAATGGTGGTGAGACCAGGCGATGCGGGCCCCAGCCTGACCATCGAGGAGTGTGGGGACATGCACCCCATGCATGGTGGCTGAGCAAACAATCTGAGCCCTAGCCCGGACGGCCCGAGGCCATGGGCCTTTGGTCGTCACATCTAGAAAGCGTTGTTCCCATAACGCTTCCAACTACCCACCAACATCACCAGGATACACCAGGGAAACAAACCCCGGTATATGGCTCAAAGACTTCCAGCTCGCCTGCTGAGCCGGAGGAGTGGATGATGACCACTTCATCATGTAGTACCTCCCCATCTACGTGGGGGAGCATGTTCGAGCATGGCTCAAATTTCTTCCCCCTGATAGCATCCGTAACTGGGCGGATCTCAAGAGGGTCTTCGTCAGAAATTTCCAGGGGACATATGTCCATCCTGGGAATTCCTAGGACCTCAAGAGCTATCATCAGGAGCTCAATGAGTTCCTATGGGATTACATCCGTAGGTTCTCAAAGTGGTGCAACTCCCTCCCTGATGTCATCGATGCAGACGTCATCAGCACGTTCCTCTCTAGGACAACCTACGAGTCCTTGATCCACAAGCTCAGTTGTGTGAAGCCCTGTACCACCCGTGACCCGCTTGACATCGCCATGAACCACGCCTTCGGTGAGGAGGCGATCGGGGCGGTCTTCAGCGGTGGTCGGGACAGGGGGCAAGGCCAAGCGTGAGGACCAAGGTGAATGCCCCTCCACACAAAGGGGCAAGAAGAACAAGAAGGATTGGCGCCGACCGACCAACCTAGCTTTGGTCGCTGCGGTCGACCGAGCGGGCAAGCAGCCCTAGCAGGGCCAGCCCAACCACTTCGACAAGCTCATGGAGAGTCCATGCACCAACCATGCCTACCCCGTCAAGCACCTCTACAAGGACTGCGAGCACCTCAAGCGCTTTCTATGGCAAGCTAGCAAGCCAAAAGAGGGGAAAGGCAAGCGGTGGTGGACCCAGTGGGTAGTCCAGGTAGGCCTAGGACTACTATCGATAGAATATCATCGGCAGTCCTCCGAGGGGTATCCCACAAAGGTAGATTGATTGGTAGAGGAGCGTGAGATCAAGAACAAGAAGGCAACAGAGGCACACGAGTTAGATAGGTTCAGACCGTCAGTATGACGTAATACCCTACTCCTGTGGTCTATTGGTTTATATTAGCTATCGTATGATATTGTGTGAGTTTGAAGAGGGTCCCTGCCCGCCTTATATAGTCCAAGGAGTAGGGTTACAAGTCGGTTAGATCCGAGAGATAACCAGAAAGTAATAACCGATTACAGGAATCTTGGGATTATACATATCCTAACAGATCTCGTAGTATCTTTAGGATATCTTCTCGGTGTCTTGCGGGAGGCGCCGAGCAGAGTCGTGCCCTACAAGGCTTCGTCTTGTGGGCTGGGCCACCCCTGGGGGCGCAGCCCATGTGGTCTACCGTGGGTATCCGGGGTCGTACACCCCACAGCTACCCACAAATTTGGCCAAAAATTCTATTACTACTCTTTAGAAACTAGCCCACGGTCACTCTCATCTCAGCCCAGGCTGAAGACACCGCAAATCCACAAGCTCTTCAAAAAAATAACGCGCCCAAGAGGGATCGAACCAGGGACCTCCTATCTCGGGCTGCAGCACGCTTACCAGTCTAGCTATGAAAGTTTATAGTATGGAGGGAAAAATACCCCTTTAATAAGGGAAAAATACCCCTTAATTAATCACAGCTTGGTATGCTAAATCATATCCTAAACGACTTTCTTTACCAGTATGGAGGGAGTATTTATGTAAGTTTCGAACCTTTTAAATGTATTATCATAATTTGGTTAATTTATAGCTATGTTTGCTGAACTTTTTGTTTGGATTTTATAGTATTACACATGAATTTTTTTACTAGGACTACCCTGGTCTCAGATCCTGGGTCCGCGACTGAAGGCAAGGAGGAGGCGGCCAAGAAAGGAGGCATGGTAGGCAAGGATGAAGATGGCTTCCCCGACTCCAAGGAATGCCTCATGATCTTTGGGGGATCCGACGCTATCCACTCCAAGCGCCAGCACAAGGTACGCTATAGAGAGGCATGCGCCACCGAGTAGGCCATCCCCTCTTTCCTTAGCTGGTCGGACTCCCCGATCACTTTTGATCAGAGAGACCATCCTTCCCATGTCGCTCGACCGGGTCACTACCCGCTCATCGTCGACCCCATCGTCCGTAAGAAGCGCCTCACCAAGGTGCTGATGGATGGAGGTAGTGGCCTCAACATTCTCTACGACGACACCCTCGACGCTATGCGCATCCCCCGGTCGGAGCGTTGCCCAGTGAGCTCTCCCTTCCACGGCATGATCCCAGGGACGCAGGCGTACCCACTCGGGTAGATCGACTTGCCCGTCACGTTTGGCGACCGAGCCAACTTCTGCTCGAATGTCCTAATCTTCAAGGTGGTGGACTTTCTGAGGTCCTACCATGCCATCTTGGGGCGACCATGCTACGCCAAGTTCATGGTGATCCCCAACTACACCTACCTCAAGCTGAAGATGCTGGGACCGAACGGTGTCATCACCGTGGGTAGCACCTTTTCTCATGCCTATACATGCGACCACGAGCATTACGAGCTCTCCACTGCCGTCATCAACTCCACCGAGCTCCCGGAGCTTGGGAATTCATCGACTCCAGTAGCCCTCGACTATAATGAGCCAACCTCCTCAAGTGCCATCCATCCGACTGAGGAAACCAAGGCAGTAGGGATCGACCCCACTGACCTAACTAAGACGGTGCGGATCGGGACCAAGCTCCCGACCAAATAGGAAAGCGAGCTCATCGACTTTCTACGCGCCAATCATGATGTCTTCGTGTGGAAACCTTCTGACATGCTAGGCATACCAAGGGAGGTCACCGAGCATGCACTACGCGTCGTCTCAGGCTCAAAGCCTGCCAAGCAACGCCTATGTCGCTTCGACAATGAGAGGCATAGGGCCATAGGCGAGGAGATCGCCAAACTCCTGGCAGCCGAATTCATTAAAGAGGTATACCACTCCGACTGGCTAGCTAATCATATTCTTGTGAAAAAAAGAATAAAAATGGAGAATGTGTGTTGATTATACTGACCTCAACAAGGCATGTCCAAAGGACCATTTTCCTTTACCACGCATAGAGCAGATAGTCGACTCCATCTCAGGATGTGAAATCCTCTCCTTTCTAGATGCCTACTCAGGCTACCACCAGGTCACAATGAAAGAGTCCGACCAAGTCACAAATTCATTTATCACCCCGTATGTTTTGTACTGCTACATAACCATGCCTTTTGGTCTAAAGAACGCTGGTGCCACCTATCAACGGTGCATGTAGCGAAGCTTCGCCGACCAAATCGACCCATCGGACCAACCTAACCAAGTCAAGCGGCTGAAACCAACAATCGCTGTCTATGTAGATGATGTAGTGGTAAAAATGGCTCAAGCTAGCGACCTGGTCGTAAACCTGGCCGCAACATTCGCGAACCTCTGAAGGTTCAGCATCAAATTGAATCTCCAAAAATGTGTTTTTGGAGTTCCGAAGGGGAAGCTGCTCGGATACATCATGTCTGAGCATGTCATCGAAGCCAACCCCAAAAAAATCATGGCCATCTCCAACATGGGCCTGATACGCAATGTCAAGGGCATGCAAAGGCTCATCGGCTGTTTGGCCGCCCTGAGCTGGTTCATCTCCCGACTAGGCGAACGAGGGATGCCTCTTTACAAACTTCTCAAGAAGACAGACGCATTTGTCTAGACAAAGGAGGCACAACAGGCTTTGGAAAGCCTCAAAGCATCGCTGACATCGGCACCAGTCCTTGTCGCTCCCGAACGGGGAGAATCCTTCCTCCTCTACATCACGATGAGCAACCGTGTTGTGAGCGTCGCCCTCATCGTCGAGAGGGAGTAGCTAGGAAACCCCCTGACGGTCCAACGACCAGTGTACTTTGTTGGTGAGATACTCACCGACGCCAAGGTTCGCTACCCATAGGCCTAGAAGCTTCTATACACCATTTTGATGGCGACCTAGAGGCTCCTACACTACTTAACCGATCATGAAGTCATCGTCGTCACTTTGTACCCGCTGGGAGACATCGTCCGCAACCACGATGCCACGGGATGAATCTCCAAATGGGCTCTCGAGCTCATGGGCCACGACATCAGGTACATCCCCCATACCACTATTAAGTCTCAGGCTCTTGCCGACTTCATCGCTGAATGGACGGAAGTCTAGCTCCTGACCTCGGATGTCATCCATGAGTACTGGACGATATACTTCGATGGATCGATCATGGCATCTGGCTCGAGGGCTGGAGTAGTTCTGATCTCCCTAGATGGGAGCATGCTCCGCTACGCGATCCATCTTTATTTTTTAGCCTTGAACAATGCCGCGGAGTATGAAGCCCTCATCAATGGACTGCGCATTGCCATCGAGCTCGGTGCCACGCGGCTGTATGTCCACGGTGACTCTAAGCTGGTCGTTGACCAAGTCATGAAGGAGTCCTCCTGTAAGAGCCCTCTCATGGTAGCATACTGCAGGAGGTGCGTAAGCTTGAGGACAAGTTTTGAGGGATCGAACTGCATCATGTCCCCCGAAAGGACAATGATGCCACTGACTTCCTCTCAAAATTGGCTGCCAAGCGGGTTCTATCTCCAGATGGGGTCTTCATCAATGATCTCCACGAGCCGTCTACCCGTGTTCTGAAGGATCTGACCCAGACCCACTCTAACACAAATCTAGTACCTAGGGGCTTTGACCCCTCGATGTGCCCCGACCCCAACCAAATGCTCAGGGGCTCCAACCTTGGTGCCTCCATGGCAACATCGCCCGCCAACATCACCATGATGGCACTCGATCCGGTCAACTGGAGAGCACCACTACTTGTCTACCTCCTCGAGGAGGTTCTCCCACCAGAAAAGGACTAAAGCACGATGAATCGCTAGATGTGCCAAGACGTTCATCGCCATCGGCGATGAACTTTACAAACAGAGTTCGTCGGGAGTACTCATGAAGTGCATCTCGACCGACCAGGGGGAACAACTCCTCCTTGAAGTCCATGCTAGAATCTACGAACATCATGGAGCCCTAAGGTCACTGGTTAGGAAAGCCTTTCGCTAAGGTTTCTACTATCCCACTACACTCCTAGATATGGAGGGGGTTATCCACAGGTGTGAAGGATACCAGTTCTATGCTCGGCAAACTCATCTACCAGCGTAGGAGCTTCAGACCATCCCCATCACCTAGCCGTTCATGGTCTGGGGCCTCAACATGGTTGGACCCTTCAAAAAGGCCCCAGGCAGCTTCACTCACCTACTCATAGCAGTGGATAAGTTCACCAATTGGATAGAGGCGAAGCCCATCACCAATATCCACTCGGAAGAGGCGGTCAAGTTCTTCCTTGACATCATCTATCGGTTTGGTGTTCCTAACTATATCATCACCGACCACAGAACAAACTTCACTGGGAAGAAGTTCCTAGACTTCTATGATGGATACGTCATCAAGATCGATTGGGCCTCGGTCGGACACCCGTGTACTAACGGTCAGGTCGAGCGAGCCAATGGCATGGTCCTCTAAGGACTCAAGCCCCATATCTTTGATCGACTCAAAAAGTATGCCGGGCGATGGGTTGTAGAGGTCCCAGCGATCCTCTAGAGCCTAAGAATGACTCTAAACCGGTCCATAGGGTTCACCCCTTTCTTCCTCAGATACGGAGCCAAAGCAGTGTTACCCTCCGACCTCGATCACGGCGCCCTAAGAGTAAAGGCCTTCGACCAAGACCAAGCCATGGAGGCTCAGCAGGACGCGGTCGACCTGCTCAAGGAGGCTCATGAGATGACCATCATCCGCTCTGCTCATTACCAGCAAACTCTCCATAGGTACCATGAAAGAAAAATCAAGGGGAGGATCCTTGAGGTCGGTGATCTCATACTCTAGAGGACCCAGTCAACCAAAGAGAAACATAAGCTTTCTCCACCATGGGAAGGACCCTACATGGTGACCAAGGTGATCTGACTAGGCGCCTACTGGCAGAAGGACGACAATGGCAATGTTCTCACCAACACATGGAACATCGAACGGTTACGTTGTTTCTTAAGGTTCTCACCAACACATGCAACCTCCCGCCCGATCACACCCTACCACGACCTATAGTTATGAGCAGCTGAGCCTTGCGGGCCATGCCTGGGTTCTTAAGGTTGCAGCCTATGGGTCAACGGGTAGGTGCGAAAAGGAAAGGACAAAAAACAAAGCTACGCAAGGGTAAAAACAAGGACGGATGGGACAAGCTTCCCCTCACGAGTGATTTCATCACAAAACAAACTTAAAATATTCATGAATGTAAAATTGTTCACATGGGGGCTCCCCCACGAACTCATCTTTTACATGAACTAACTATTTCTACTCTAACGCTATTATGGCCCCCCTGGCAGCATCGGATACGTACCAAGGCGGGCACTTTTGAGAATAGAGAGCCCTTCCTCTTGCTGGGTCACCCTCCTGAGTAGTCGACCATTCGACTCCTCTACCCCGAGCATCTGCCCCCGAAGTGCGACCACTTCTTCCTTGATGTCTGACTGGGCCTTCCGCTCTGCCTCTAGACTTCTGGAGTGCTGCCTCGGTCTTTGCTAACTGGGCCTTCGCCGTGTCAAGTTCCTGCTCGGCAGCAGTCGCCCACTCAACCGCACGTAGCTCCGCCGCCCATGCTCCCATCGCCTCGGTCACCCGGTCTGGAGACTCACGGTGGGTGGACTCTAGCTAGTGCCTGAGCTCGTCAACCTATCATGACACCATCACTTCTTGCTCCAGTCGACCGTGCTCCTCCCAAAGAAATCAAGACTTACGGATCAACATCATCTTCAGGTCCTGCAAGACAAGAAATCGGCATGCTGAGAAACATTTAAAAGCCTAGGTATCAAAGATAACACCAAGAACGCAGAAAACTCACCTTTGCAATGCATGGTAGGTCAAATGTCATGGCCTAATGGATGAGCTCAACCCTCTCTAAGGCCTCCTCGAGCCTCGCCATGGTAAGGGCGAGATCAGATTCCATCGATAGTCCTCTATTCCCGAGTAGGTGCTAGAGCTTCACCTCCTCCTCATCATGAAGGATGAACCGGGCCTTTCTCGGCTCATCAGGGCAAGGACACACCAGCTCGTGGGTTGCCCTTGACCAGCTAGAAGATCCATCATCGCAGTATCATGCGACGACTAGATCATCACCAACTCACGGGATGGCGGGATGGCTGGCGGCTTCACCCTGGTGTCTTCGTCGCCGGAGAAGGAAATGTCCACCACTAGGACTCCATGGCTCGCCGATGGCTGCTCTACCTCTAGCCTAGCCGTGGTTCGTCCGAACCCCTCCAGCTCTGACCAGGCGGGTGAACCGTGCGCTCCTCCGCCGTGCGAGATAGGGAGCCTGGTTTCCCTCCTCTCCTCCTCCACAACCATTTGGGGAGGGACCGTGAGAGTCACCTCTGACCTAGCCTCCGCCGTCACCATGAGGATCACCGCCATCACCACCGCTGCCGCTGCCACCAAGCTCACGACCGATCGGGAAGACTCAACCCCCATTAAGGACGATCGCGTGGCCGCCAACCTGCTTCCTCCACTGCTCGTCGTGACCCACTATAGGCTAGGTCTCCACTCTTCTTGCATGGGAGGTGGGGAGATTCCTAGTACCGACAGCCCCTGGCCGCTGTCAAACAAGCGCAGGTTAGTCACACTCAAAAACTCAACTATGAGAACAAAAGGGAGCATGATTGCATACCTAGACGAAAGCGGCAGAGCCCTGAAGCCCCGACTGGCTGACAACGAGTCAACTAAACAAGGATCGCTCGTGGGTTGAGACACATGCCCCCTCGCATCGGCCAAGGGAGGACGTGACCCAGTTGGTCCCTGATCGGCCCACGAACAACCACGACTGCCAGCTCATGGCGAAACCACCAAAGCAACTAGCGAGGCATCTCCCCATTAGGGGGTCACGCACACGTGTCAACCCCAAAGACATAGGGGAACACTCATGTCTCCCCGACCGACTGGCATGCTATGCCACACTCAGAGCAGGGGGGCCGCGGAGCCGACGATGCCTCCAAAGGGCACAGTGACTGCACCCGCTTTGCCTCTTGTTCAAGGATGGTGTCTTCGCTCATGGGGTGCTTCCTCGACTCAGGAACATCGCTGCGCATCTCCGTATCATGCTCGCCACTGATAGATGTGGCCGTGGGCTCACAGTGCTCCATCGAGGTCACAGAAGCGCCCCTATCTCCTTCGTCCTCCAAGGCACTTGTGTCATCACCCATCTCCATGGGCTCCTTTGACTCGAGCTCTGCCTCCACATCGCTCCAGCTTTCACCCCCTCGGACCCGCTGGTTGATCTCCTTCTCCTTATCGAACCTCCTCTAGACCTTCTTGGCTTTTTTCTTCTTTTTGGCAAGCGTGTGCTCCCTCTAGGCAGATTGTCGAACCCCGCCTTCTGGCCCTCTCGGAAGATGTGGTCGGGATTTATAGCCCACAAGTACCTTCAAAATGGACAACTCAAAATTAATCAAAACATCAAAACAAGAAGGAAAAGGTCACGGGAAAAAAAGCATACCAAATTGGATAGCTTCGTGGCATGAAGGGGACTGGGCGTCCCTTTGAGGGAGTCTTCATCCCTCAACTACAACACCTGATCGAGATGACTCCAGACTTCATCCTTTGGTGACTCCTCTAGCGACGTGCGGTCGGGATCCATCGGGCCAAAGTATTCCCACATTGGCCGCATTCTCTCTACCAATGGGGCGACCTAACGGTGGAAGAAAGTATGGAAGGCTCGCAACCCATCAAGGCCATGCCACATGAGCCTCCGAAGCTCCATCTCGATAATCTCTAGCTTGTTCTCCTGATGGGCGGGACCCCAAGACCAGCTTTCTCTCCTCTCTGGCCTCTACTCGGTGAACGTCGGGAATGGCGTCTCCACCGGGTTCCTAATGTAGAACCACTCACCGTGCCGCCCCTGGTTGGAGTCACAAGGGGAGTACGTGGGGTAGGGGATTAACGAGTTTGGCCTCTTCTGCAGGGCAAACCCCCCAACCAGTGTGATTCTAGGTGGCTTCCCCTCGAACAGGGCTTGCCCACTGAAAATCCACCGGAAGAGGTCCACATGCAGATCCATCCCGAGGAAGGCCTCACAGACGGTGATAAAGCTGGTGATGTGTAGTACCCTAGTCAGGTTGAGGTGCTGCAACTCTAGGCCTCACTCGTTGAGGAGCCCATGCAGGAACCAGTGCATGGGATACCTAAGCCTACGCTCATGGAAGGCAAGGAAGGAGATGACCTCATCGGCCTGGGGTTGCGAAACAACCTCCCCTAGAGCAGGAGCCCTCCAATGTGCCACCTCCTTCGATGGGAGCAACCCCTTCTCAATGAAGGCGGCTAGCACCTCCTTATCCACATCGGAAGGCCTCTAGTTCAACATCGCACCTCAGATTTATGAATGAATCTGTGAGTTTTCCTCTCCCTCGCTCTTGATGGGTGACCGTGACGCCTAAGAGGGGGTGAATTAGGCAACATAAAATTCTAACTCTAAACTATGGCCTCTTTTCTAACCTTAGCAAAACCTATGCAAAAGATAAACTATCTAAATGTGCAACTACGGTTTTGCTAGTGTATTGCTATCTCTACCGCAAAAAAGGAGTTGTGCAAATAATATAAATGCGGAAGCTAAAAAGTAAGGTAGAGATATGCAAACTCTCGTCGATGACTCTGGTATTTTTATCAAGGTATCGAGAAGCACACAAGCTTCCCCCTAGTCCTCGTTGGAGCCCCTCGCAAGAGCCAAGCTCCCGGTCGGGTAACTCTATGGATAGCCCTAGGCCTTCCCCATGCACAAGTGGGTCTCTAGTGTGCCTCTCCCAGACCGCTCCCCGCCGTGTTCACTATCAAGCTTACGGTCTGAAAGCATCTAAGCCTCTAGTTGGGTTTCAGTAATTAATGACAATACGAGATTACTGTGACTAACGTGTGTTTTACAGATGCAATTAAGTTAGGTCATGGTAATGGCAATTGATTGGGCAATCATGATTGTCATGCCCCTACAATGGAAATCATTTTGGTTTTCAAAGTATGGACGATAAGGTTAAGGATGGACTAGTTCTAAGTGTCGTTTGGTGTTGAAGAGACACTTAGAGTAGTTTAGGACTTTATTTTTCCTTTGGCCGTACTATTAAGGGGGGTATGGATGGGTAGTTTGACCTAGGTGAGTCTAGTGGGTTAGGTGTGGTGCACACTTGTCGAAACTAGCACTAGGTAGCTCCGAAGTAGCCCTTAGATCAATTGGGCCAAACTTCATTCACATATGATTTCGAGTTGGAAGTGAATGGAGGGTCAAATGTTGACCGGACGCTGGTTCTGGTGTGACTGGACACTGGCACAGAGTCCGGTTAGTTCATTTGATCAAGGTGAAGTCATCTGGTTGCGACCGGACACTGAGAGAAATGTGATCGAATGCTAGGTGCCAGAGTCCGATCAACACCAGTAAGGTTCTAGAGAGGGAGAATCCTGATCAGACGTGTCCGGTCAGTGCTGACCGGACGTTGGTCAGGTTTCGGCTACTGACCGGACGCTGAGCAGCAAAGTGACCGGACGCTGGGTGCCAGAGTTCGGTCAACATCAGTAAGGTTCTAGAGAACAGTTTTCGTGACCGGACACAGGTCAGTGTCCGGTCACAACTTAACTGCTTGGTGTCGGGGAGAACTGACCGGAGCGTCCGGTCAACTTGACCAGAGCGTTCGGTCACCCCGCAGTGGCACATAACGGTTCATTTTGAATGAGGGGTTATAAATACTTCCTCTATTCACTCAAGGGATTACTTTTGCTCATTTCAACAGCTGAGAAACACCCTTGAGAGTGCCAAGGAGAGCAAGGTCCTAGTGAGGTGATTGAGATTTGAGAATCCAAGATTAAGGCCTCATTAGTGAAAGCAAGAGTAGCAAAGTGTGCATCCACCCTTCTCATTAGGCTTGTCATGGTCAAGTGAGAGTTCATGCTTGTTACTCTTGGTGATCGCCATCACCTAGACGGCTTAGTGGTGATTGGAAGCTTGATGATCATCCGACAGAGCTTGTGGATGACCCAAATCAAGTTGTGAGCGGTTGTAGGTGATTCACCATGATGGAGTGTCGAAGAATCAACCTGTAGAGAGCACTTGATCCTTGCACGGATCAAGAGGGAGCTACACCCTTGCGCGGGTGCTCCAATGAAGACTAGTGGGGAGTGGCGACTCTCCGATACCTTGGCAAAACATCACCGTATTCCTCCTTCTCTCTTTACTTTAAGCATTTACTTTGAGCAATTCAATTCTTGTCTTTACATTCATAGAATTGTCATGCTAGAGTAGGATTGGAACTTAGGTTGCAAAACTTTTGTGCGGTAGAACATTAGAAACACTTTCTAGGTACAAGGAGTGAAGTGGGCTAAGTGTAGGGTTTAATTATTGCAAAGAATTTTAGAATTAGCCCAATTCACCCCCTCCCTCTTGGGCATCTTGATCCTTTCAATTGGTATCAGAGCCTTGTGCTCACATATTTAGGCTTAACCACCTAGAAAAAGATGTCTCACGGGGATGGTCCTCCTCCTATCTTTGAGGGAGATGATTTTCCTTATTGGAAAATCCATATGGAGGCATATTTAGAAGCTCTAGACGTTGGAATACTTAGAGCCGCCTCACAAGGATTCCCAAAACCTTGGGATCCTAAGCACCTTCAAGGTGATGAAGTGAACTACAAAAAATGGAATGCAAAGGCTAGAAACACCATCTTTAAAGGCCTTTGCAAAGATATGTTTAACCGGGTGAGGAACCACAAGGACGCCCATGTACTATGGTCGGACATTTGTGCGCTCCATGAGGGAACTAAGAGCGAGCGTGAGGAACGCTATCATCTCATAATGAAAAAGCTTAATTCTTTTGAGATGCTTCCTAAAGAGAGTGCTAATGAAATGTACGCATGCTTGAATGTTCTTGTAGAGGAAGTCAATGGGCTTGGACTCACATAATTGCAACCATCTAATGTTGTAAGAAAGATCTTGAGTGTCCTCCCCATTGACAAATATGGGCACATTGTGACCATGCTTCATCAAAGTGATCTTTCCACCGCTACACCAACTCAAATCTTGGGAAAGATCAACGCTCATGAGATGTACATGCATATCACACCACAAGATGGCTCATCCTCTACCAAGAAGAAAGACAAAGACTTAGCATTCAAGGCTAGCCAAGAGAAGGGCAAAGCAAGAATTGAGTATGAGAGCTCAAGTGATGATGAAGTTGATGATGCAAGTCTTGCTCTCATGGTGAGAAGAACCACCAAGATGCTAAAGAAGCTCAACAAGAATGGCATCAAGTTTGATGGGAAGAAAAAGAAGTTCTTCACTAGCACTAGAAGGAAGCCAATCTCGGAGATGGATTGCTACAATTATGGAGAACTTGGTCATCTAGCACATCAATGCACAAAGCCTAAGAAAGACAAGTACAAGAAGAAGAATAAGGGCAAAAAAGATGACTCAAGTGATGAAGATGAAGATGAGAAGAAGAAAAATAAGCCATACAAGAAGAAAGATGGCAATAAGAAGGACTTCCACAAGAAGAAGAAAAATGGCAAGGCATACATCATCGGTGATTGGCTCATGGACATTGATTCATCAAGTTGCTCATCCGATGATAATAGTGAGAATGAGAAGGTGGCCACAATTGTGATTGACTCTTCATCATCTTCACCGACACCACCGCTATCATCCTCTACATACCTATGCCTTATGGCCAAGGGTGAACGAAAGGTATCAAATGATAATGATAGTAGTGGTGATGATCATGCTAGCGATGATGATAGTGATAGTGATGATAATGAATTTGAATCACCTTCATATGATGATCTTGTTAAATTGCTAAATCAATACACTAAGATCATTAGAAAGACTAGAGCTAAGAATGAAAAGCTTGAAATTAAGAATGACTCGCTTTTAGCTAAATGTGACATAGCGGAAAAGGCTAGTGTTGAGCTTAGAGAAGCAAATGATGCTATGTCATCCAAACTCAAGGAGCTCAAATCTTCTAAGAGAGAGCTTAAAGAAAAACATGATAAACTTGAGGGGATACATAATGGGCTCATCACTAGCTACAAAATGCTAAAAAAGAATATACAACTCTCAAGATCAATCATGATAATCTTGTTATCGCTCAAGAATTTTTCCAATGAGCCACATGATGCTACTAACGATGTTGTTAAGATTAATATAGCTACATCATGTGACGATTTAATCATTGTGAGCATTGAGCAAGGTTCTAGTAGCAAAGGCAAGCAAGTGGTTGAGTCCGATGACTATGATAAGTATGTCAAGATCAAGAATGAGAATGAGAAGCTAAAGAAAGATCTTGAGAAGCTATCAACCCCAAACAGTATTGTGTTAGAGAACCTTGATCATGATTATGATGTAGAGCTCAAAGAAGAGAATGAGAAACTCAAAGAGGAGAACAAGAGACTCAAACAAGAGAAAAATCATGATGAGCTAAAAGAAGAGAACAAGAAGCTTAAGTTAGAGAAAGAACATCTCAAGATTGGCTTGAGCAAGTTCACAAGAGGCAAGCATCTTCAAAGTGAGCCACTCATGAACACCATCATGAGGATGGATAGAAGTGGAATTGGATATTTGGCAAATCAAGAGAAGAAGGCTCAAGCTCAACAATAATAACAAAAGTCAAAGCCAAAGCCAAAAAGGTATTTTGAGTGTGGACAAGAAGGCCACTTTACCCATGAGTGTCAAACTCCACCACCACAACCCTTTCCCAAGCATGCTAGACCCTTTGCTTTCAATGCTCATTACATGCATAGAAAGGATTCTAGTGGTAAAATGAAAGTTATGTTCTTAGGACCTCCCAACAAGAATAGGCCTAAGAAAATTTGGGTTGCAAAGTCACTTGTTGTGAAAGTTAAGGGCCCTCAACAAGTTTGGGTCCCTAAAGCTTGATCGCTTGTGTGTAGGTGAACTACAAGACTGATAAAAGTCATTGGGTAATTGATAGTGGTTGCACACAACATATGATCGATGATCCTCGTATGTTTACCTCACTAGATGAAGAAGTAGATGGCCAAGAAAGAATTATATTTGGAGATATGTCAAAGGGCAAAGTCAAAGGATTGGGCAAAGTGGCAATATCAAATGATCACTCTATTTCAAATGTGCTATATGTTGCTTCCTTGAGTTTCAACTTGCTATCCGTTGGACAATTATGTGATCTTGGCTTCCAATGCTTGTTTACCAAGAAGGAAATTGTTATATCTAAGAAGGATGATGATCAAGTGATATTCAAGGGATTTAGATACAACAACCTATATCTAGTGGATTTCACCTCCGAAGATGCTAACTTGAAGATATGCCTATTCACCAAAACATCACTTGGATGGCTATGGCATAGAATACTTGCTCATGTTGGAATGAGTTCACTCAAGAAGCTTATGAAGAATGAATTGGTTAGAGGGTTGAAGGATGTGAAATTTGAGAAGGACAAGCTTTGTAGTGCATGTCAAGCCAGCAAACAAGCTGCAAACACTCATCCTACAAAAGCTTTCATGCCAACCATAAGAGTGCTAGACCTTCTTCACATGGACTTATTTGTACCAACAACTTACAAGAGTTTGGGAGGAAATCTTTATTGTCTTGTGATTGTTGATGACTATTCAAGATATACATGGGTGTTCTTCCTTCATGACAAATCCAAAGTTGCATCATGCTTCAAGAAGTTTGCCAAGAGAGCACAAATTGAGTTTGAAGTGAAGCTCAAGAAGATTAGGAGTGATAATGGAAAAGAGTTTGACAACACAAACATTAAAGCCTATTGTGATGAAGTTGGAATCAAGCATGAAGTCTCCACAACATATACACCTCAACAAAATGGTGTAATTGAGAGAAAGAACCGGACATTAATCACACTAGCAAGAACAATGCTTGACGAGTACAACACCCCCGAAGCTCTATGGGTGGAAGCTACCAACACCGCATGTTATACATCCAACTGCCTATTCCTTCAAAAGTTTCTTGGCAAGGCACCTTATGAGTTGCTCAATGGGAAGAAGTCGGACATCTCCTTCTTTAGGGTGTTTGGTTGCAAATGCTACATCTACAAGAAGCGGCAACACCTAGGGAAGTTTCAAAGACGTTGTGATATTAGTTTTCTTGTTGGTTACTCATCAAAGTCTAAAGCATATAGAGTATTTAATCATGCCACCGGCTTGGTTGAAGAAATATATGATGTGGAATTTGATGAATCTAACGGCTCCCAAGGAGCATATGAGAATCTTGATGATGTAGGTGATGAACCATTGAGGGAGGCTATGAAGAACATTCAAGTTGGAGACATCAAGCCTAATGATGATGAAGATGATGTACAAGTGATTGATCCACCTTCTTCATCAAATGTGCCACAAGATGGTGATAAAGATGGGAGGGTAGAAAATAAAGATACTCATGTCTCTTATGAGCAAATGGTGACACAAGCACAAGATGTTGATGCTCCACAACCTCCCCCTCAAGTGGTTGATAGAAGAAATTCACCTCTACTTCAAGCTTGTCCACAAGATCTCATCATAGGGAGTCCATCAAAGGGTGTAATGACTCAATCTCAAAAACTTGCTTCATTTATTGAACATCACTCTTTTGTCTCTTACTTTGAGCCTACTAAGGTAGAAGAAGCTCATCAAGATCTGGATTGGATAAACGCCATGCATGAAGAGTTGAACAACTTCACCCACAATGAAGTTTAGATTCTTGAAGAGCGACCATAAGGTGCAAGAGTCATTGGAACAAAGTGGGTGTTCCACAACAAGCAAGATGATCAAGGCGTTGTTGTGAGGAACAAGGCACGACTAGTTGCAAAGGGGTTCTCTCAAGTTGAAGGGTTGGATTTTGGAGAGACCTTTGCACCGGTTGCAAGACTTGAAGCCATTCGTATCCTCCTTACATATGCATCACATCATAAAATGAAACTATATCATGGATGTGAAAAGTGCATTTTAAATGACTTTATAAATGAACTAGTCTATATTGATCAACCTCCCAAGTTTGAAGACCCTAGATATCCTAATCATGTTTATAGGTTGTCCAAGGCGCTATATGGGCTCAAGCAAGCCCCAAGAGCTTGGTATGAGTGCCTTCAGGATTTCCTCATTGAGAAGGGCTTCACCATTGGGAAGATCGACACCACGCTATTCACCAAGAAGCTTGATGTATATATCTTCATTTGTCAAGTATATGTTGATGATATCATATTTAGATCATCAAATGAAGATTCTTGCAAAGAATTTGGTGAATTGATGTCAAAGGAGTTCGAGATGTCTATGATTGGAGAGCTTGTATTCTTTCTTGGTTTTCAAGTCAAGCAAATGAGAGAAGGGATTTTCATCTCTCAAGAAAAGTATACCAAAGATCTTCTCAAGAGGTTCAATATGGATGAATATAAGCCAATCATGACACCAATGCCATCTAATGGACATCTCGACCTAGATGAGGGAGGTAAAACGGTTGATCAAACTCTCTACCGCTCTATGATTGGTAGCTTGTTATACTTAACCGCATCTAGGCCCGACATCATGTTTAGTATGTGTATGTGTGCTAGATTTCAAGCTAATCCTAAGGAAGCTCATTTGATTACTGTTAAACGAATCCTTAGGTATCTTAAGCACACACCAAGCATAGGCCTTTGGTATTCCAAAGGAGCTAGATTTGAATTAGTTGGCTATTTCGATTCGGATTATGCCGGTTGCAAAGTTGATATAAAAAACACATCCGGAGGGTGCCATTTGCTTGGTAGATCACTTGTGTCTTGGTCCTCCAAGAAGCAAAATAGTGTGGCTTTGTCCACCGCCGAAGCGGAATACATTGCCACGGGTGCTTGTTGTGCACAAATACTTTACATGAAGCAAACTTTGCTAGACTATGGTGTAGTTCTAGAAAAGGTACCTCTTTTGTGTGATAATGAGAGTGCGGTAAAACTTACTAATAATCCGGTTCAACACTCTCGCACCAAGCACATAGATATCTGCCATCACTTTCTTAGAGATCATGTTGCTAAAAATGATATTTCACTAGAAGGTGTAAGGACCGAGGATCAATTGGTGGATATCTTCACTAAACCGCTAGATGAGGCAATATTTTGTCGGTTGAGGAATGAGCTCAATGTGCTTGATTTTAGCAACTTTACTAGAAAATGAGCTTCTGTTGTCCCTTGTATTGCATTGTAATATACAACATATTTAATTTTTGGTAATGCATTTAGGGCTTGTCTAACATGGTTAAGATAACCGCCAAAATGTGTGTGAAGAAGCTTAACCTTGGATCAAACTTGACAAGCAACTAGAATTACTTTCAAGTATTGCATTGCATATGCATGAATGTTGTTTTGTCGTTTCTCTTCAATCACCCTTTTATTGCCTATTTTCTTAAAAAGAATTATAGCCTAAGGCAAAATACTTTGAAAATTTTGTGGGTTTGAGAGAGGTCACTCACATCAGTCCTAATTAGTGTTTATTTGGGTCTTATTAAAGTTGAGACTTGATTGGGAACAGGCAGCACGAAGGAACTTTGAAGATCTGCTAAAAAAGAGTGACCGAACACTGCATCGGACTATGAAGTCCAGCGTCCGGTCAGTTCACAGGAGGTGAACCGTTGCTGTGAAGGAGTGACTGGATGCTGAAACAGTTCTTTCCCTGCGTCCAATTAGATGGCGTTCCTACATCTGATCAAGCGAAGAAGATCTAAGGATCGATCAGACTCTGGCTACGTCCGGTCAGTTGGGATCAGACACGTCCGATCGCGACTCAAGAGGATTTGGACCTCTCTGGAGTCGACCGGACTCTAGGTGGTAGCGTCCGATCGTTGCCATCGGAGCATCCGGTCAGTAGAAAATGTGCGGGTTCTGAACTCCTATTCTATTTCCTTTCTTAATCCGTTGGGGGCCACCATATAACCGCATTGCCATGACCTAAGGTCGCATCCCATCTGCCATCGCATCGACATCACCACCACGCCTCCACCGCTCGTCTGCGCCGTGCTCTTGTGCCCTAGCTACGCCGCCATGCCATCTTCTCCAGCGTCGCCTCCCACGCCGCCGTGCTCATGCCACAGCTCCGCCCGTGTCCGCGCCCATATCGCACTACACCACTATGTCCGTGCCACCCGCAGCACACCCGTGCCATTGCCTGCGCCTCCCCTATAGCAACAGCACCGCCGTGCTCTTGCCCTAGCTTGCGCTCGTGCCTCTGCTCCATGTGCCCAAGCCACATTGCACTGCCCTGCATCTTCTCTGCCGCTGATCCACGCCGCATTGCAACCCTAACCCTAGGTGATTCCTGGGGGTTCCCCATGATTCGTTCCTCTGTTCGTCGATTCACCGATTTGTCAAGCAGCAAGCCCTCGATTATAATTTCATATCTAATGCTTGCTTCTTAGGGTTTCGTATTTTTAGATGTATATTGAAATTATTCATATATCCAATCTATTCCATCGTGCGCAACGAGTCGGTGTTGTTGAGGTCACTTTGGCAGTTGTCAGTCAACTCAGGGCTAAGCTCGCGAGTACGGATCAAGGCCAAGCCTCAGATGTGACAGTTGGCAGTTGTTTCTTGACTGAGGCAGCTCATTCTAGATGGCACGTGTCAAGAATGTCAAAGGTGGTCCCAGTGATGAGGATCCGAGGCCCCCGCCTCGCCTGCCTTTTGAGGTGAAAGGCAAGGTGATGAAGAAGCTTGCGACAAAGAAGAGGAAGTATGCAGATGCTAATATAGAGAGAGCAGCAGCAGTTGCAGCCACCATAGAGCGTGCAGAGAGAGGAGGTGCTCAGAGTGGTGTTGTCATTGCAGTTCAGCTTTCACCAGCTCAGAGGGTCATCGTCTAGGAGGTTGAGTGTCGTCATGGTAGTCCAGCTAGGACAACCATGCTTGGAGGACGATGTGTTACTATAGATGAGAGTCAGCCTTAGGGGGAGTCATAGCAGCTGGCACAGCTAGCAGAGGAGATAGAGCAGACTCAGGAGGGAGAGTAGTCAGAGGAGACAGAGCAGGCATCTCAGCCACAGTTACGTCGCTCTAGTCATACCCGTACCTAGGTGACACCGAGGCCAGAGACACAGAGGAGGGGTTCTCATCCGCCTCCTAGACCACAGGGTCTGCCTCTAGTGACTCATCTGGATTTGAGGGCCACCACGGCCAAGCAGGTGCAGCAGCTCAGGTTCGTGCAGTTCAAGGAGTGGTTTCCGTCGAGGTGAGATGAGCGTGCTTCTAAGGGTTTCTATACACCACTACAGGAGGATTTCTATAATGCATATCTTAATAGTGGGGTTGCATTCAGGTCTCAGAGGGTTTGCTCCATTGAGTCCATTGTAGCAGCAGTAGGAGAGCAGATTCGCCCTTACCTATCTTATCTACCAGGGCTGATAGATTTACTTGGATGGACAGGCAGATATGTACCATCATGGGTCCGTGAGTTCTATGCTACACTTTGGATTGACCCGGGGCATAGATTTATACATTTTGCATTCAGAGGCAGAGACTATAGGCTGATGAGCTTTAGGGTCAGAGAGATACTCAGGCTTCAAGAGCAACCCGTCTGGCTACATGAGGTTTGCTATGGTCAGACAATGCCTCCCAGACACCCTCTTGGCGGTCTTATGCCTCCCACAGATTTGGTCCGCCATTGCTTCACAGAGCCATTTGGCGAGGGGTCGAGCAGGACACCCAGAGACCTCACTCCTACAGCTAGACTATTTGATGCTATCATGAGGAGGACCCTGCTACCGAGGATGGAATATCATGAGGGATTGACTCGCATTCAGTTATGGCTACTGAACTCTCTGATGCAGCAGACTATGTTCGATATTTGGGATCTCATACTATCAGAGATGGAGGATACTCTTGTAGAGGGGTTCAGGGGTCATCGTCAGCTACCTTATGCTCACTGGATTACATTTTTGATTCATAGGGAAGTTATAGTGAGGCCTCCTGAGATGTTGGCAGAGTATTCTGGTGCTTCTACAGAGTTTCCAGCTTATAACATGACTTAGATGCTCCATCACAGCAGGCTGAGGACTCCTAGCCAGCCGCGCCATTGCCCAGAGGTGCCTGAGACTGCAGCCTAGCAGGATAAGACTATCAGGGGCATTGTAGCAACAGAGGAGGAGCAGCTAGATGCTCAGTAGGAGGGTATGGTCGAGAACAACCCCAGCGACAATTCAGATGATGACTACCATGATATCCCTTAGATGCCTCCTCGACAACATGACCATGAGGCCGGTAGCTCTAGCTCAGCTCTATAGCCACCGCAGACAGACCTCGCTCTTCTTGCTATACTTGAGTGGATGAGGCAGGATCAGGCTCGTTAGGCCTAGGAGACCGTAGCTACATTTGCACAGTTCAGGCCAAACAGGACGAGTTCTAGCGACAGCAACAGGCTATACAGCAGCAACAGCAGGCCATGCAGCAGTAGTTACTTGGATTTATGCAGCATGTAGTTACTGCTATTGGGGCTCCACTGCCACAGCCTTCACCCTAGATCGGCCAGCCTACCACCACTTCTATGACTCTAGCTTTACAGCCCAGTGGGTTTCAGAGTCAGGGACTACTAGCGATACAGTTCCTTCACCTACAAAGCAGGTGACCCAATGGTTTGCCTTGCTAGTGCTAGCCCTGCAGTTCACACCTCTTCATATGGGCTTCACTCCGCCTTAGAGTTCCTCAGTGCTCACCCCAGTTTCTAGGAGCCTTGGTGCAACATTTAGTGAGTTGACAGGGCAGCCTACACCACCAGAGCTACATATCCCTAGTCCTTCCACAGTTGCTCCTATTACTAGGACTACAGAGACGCTCCCTTCATTAGTTGCATCATCAGAGCCACCTGCTACAGTCATACCTGTAGAGTCACAGGCCGCACTAGTCCTAGATCCGACCTAGACCACTTCAGCGTCACTTCCAGCGACAAAGGGTTAGACAGCTCAGAGCTCAGGATCAGATGATGATGGCACATAGTTCTAGATCGCTCTTCGCACCTCAGCGCCTGACTTGTCTGCTCTAGCTCTGCCGACATACCCTTAGGTTTTGGTGTTTGACGCCAAAGGGGGAGATGGATCGAGTATGATAGACTTAGGGGGAGTAATATATCTAGGGGGAGCTTATCTATTATATTTTGTTTTTTTTTATGTGTGATACTTAATATGCATTCATGTTTACTTTTATGCATTGAACTACATAATTGTGATCGTAATCGTGATATTTATGTGATCATGATATTTATGTGATATGTGACATGTGTGCTCTCTACTTTGATCTTTATATATGTCATGTCATGTCACTTGGTTATGCTCATTTGCTTTGCTTCCACATTTTACTCTGATGCAAATGAGTTTTATTTCTTGTACTCATGCTTATTTCATATCTATTGAGTACATCATGTTGGCTTAGGTCATATAAGCTTGCCTAACTCTTTTGTTCTTATTGTCAAAGCTTATATGAACCAAGCATGTTGAAAACCTCATCTCTTTTACATACTTGAGGTTGTATTGTCATCAATCACAAAAAGGGGGAGATTGAAAGCATCTAGGTCTCTAGTTGGATTTCGGTGATTAATGACAATACGAGATTACTGTGACTAATGTGTGTTTTGTAGATGCAATTAAGTTAGGTCATGGTAATGGTAATTGATTAGGCAATCATGGTTGTCATGCCCCTATGATGGAAATTGTTTTGGTTTTCAAAGGATGGATGACAAGGTTAAGGATGGACTAGTTCTAAGTGTCATTTGGTATTGAAGAGACACTTAGAGTAGTTTAGGACTTTGTTTTTCCTTTGGCCATACTATTAAGGGGGGTATGGATGGGTAGCTTGACCTAGGTGAGTTTAGTGGGTTAGGTGTGGTGCACACTTGTCAAAACTAGCACTAGGTAGCTCCAAAGTAGCCCTTAGATCAATTGGAGCAAACTTCATTCACATATGATTTCGAGTTGGAAGTGAATGGAGGGTCAAATATTGACCGGACGCTGGTTCCAGTGTGATCGGACGCTGGCGCAGAGTCCAGTCAGTTTATTTGATCAAGGTGAAGTCGTCTGGTTGTGACCGGACGCTGAGAGAAATGTGACCAGACGCTGGGTGCCAGAGTTCGGTCAACTCTAGTAAGCTTCCAGAGAGGGAGAATCTTGATCAGACGCGTCCGATCAGTACTGACCGGACACTGGTTAGGTTCCAGCTACTGACCGGACGCTGAGTAGCAAAGTGACCGAACGTTGGGTGCTAGAGTCCGGTCAACATCAGTAAGGTTTCAGAGGATAGTTTTCATGATCGGACGTAGGTCAGAGTCCGGTCACAACTTAACTGCTCGGTGGCAGGGAGAACTGACCAGAGCGTCTGGTCAACTTGACCGGAGCGTCCGGTCATCCCGTAGTGGCACATAACAGTTTGTTTTGAATGAGGGGTTATAAATGCTTCCTCTATTCACTCAAGGGATTACTTTAGCTCATTTCAACAGCTAAGAAACACCCTAAGAGTGCCAAGGAGAGCAAGGTCCTAGTGAGGTGATTGAGATTTGAGAATCCAAGATTACGGCCTCATTAGTGAAAGCATGAGTAGCAAAGTGTGCATCCACCCTTTTTCATTAGGCTTGTCATGGTCAAGCGAGAGTCCGTGCTTGTTCCTCTGGTGATCGCCATCACCTAGATGGCTTGGTGATCATCCAATGGAGCTTGTAGATGACCCAACTCAAGCTGTGAGCGGTTGTGGATGATTCACTGCGACGGAGTGTCAAAGAATCAACCCATAGAGAGCACTTGATCCTTGCGCGGATCAAGGGGGAGCTACACCCTTGCGCGGGTGCTCCAACGAGGACTAGTGGGGAGTGGCGACTCTTCGATACCTCGGTAAAACATCGCCGCGTTCCTCCTTCTCTCTTTACTTTAAGCATTTACTTTGAGCAATTCAATTCTTGTCTTTGCATTCATAGAATTGTCATGCAAAAGTAAGATTGGAACTTAGGTTGCAAAACTTTTATGCGGTAGAACATTAGAAACACTTTCTAGGAACAAGGGGTGAAGTGGGCTAAGTGTAAGGTTTAATTATTGCAAAGAATTGTAGAATTAACCCAATTCACCCCCCCCCTCTTGGGCATATTGATCCTTTCACGGCCGAACCACCATGGACCTTGTTCCCTTTGGTACACAGTAGTGGCCACACCACAAACATGGTAGGTGTGATCTCGCAAGACTACAAGCCCCTCTAATGTATAACAATGGTGCGCGCAAGCACCGAGTGGTAAGAGGTATGCAAACCTCACTAAGCACTAGGCCTAAACCTAGAGCAAGCGCATAAGCGGTGGTCTAATCAACCTATGTGGCAGAACCGCCCGAAATAGCATACTTACGGAGGCGCTCGTCTTCCACCAGACACTAAGCACCCCGAAAGCGAGCTACATCGAGCGGTGTCCGTCGAGCACACCCCGAGGGAGAACCCGAAAGATCCACATTTTTTCCAAGGATCCAATAATGAAAACGAGTTACAATACTTGTCCATTTCATACATCAGAGTTTCTTAAAAAGTACATTATTACAATACCAAATACCAGAGTGCGGAATAATAAACAGCGGAATTTAAATAAACATCTAGCGATAAGGGACGAGGATTTCGTCTAAGCCCACCAGAAGAATCCTACAAGCAAAGGTACTTCAAGCATCACCTCCAATAGGGGTAAATAAACCCTGAGTACACAATGTACTCGCAAGACTTATCCGACTAGTGGGAATAATTTCCCGACTCTAAGGAATATGAGAGGCTTTATGGTTTGCTGGTTTTCTTTAGCAAAATAGCACTAACAGTGAGTCCTTATTCATGTCTTATTATAAGCCGTATTAAGTTATTATCTAGCCAGTCTATATAAGCACTTGTTCTACTTTCAAGCAAGAGTTGAGCAATAAGTTTCATTCTTCTCCTTTCAACTTCTAGTTCTTACTACGATGCTAGAGTTAAGACAAGTCGTACCGACTCGGCGGCGATTCGCGAACCAATGTGCCCAGCTGGGTGCCCCGAAACACACGCCCCGCTTGTACCCCAGGCACAAGCCGGACCAACCCATCACTCTCCTGTCCCGGGTGTCCAGGTCCCTGTCCAAACTTGGACTCCAAGCCCCCACTCCTGAGTCCCGGACTCAGTGCGGTGCAAGGACCTCCACCACACCGCCTCCCATCAGTCGGTCCGGAAAGAGCCGGATCCGCGACAAGAGAGCAACAAGCCTTCCATGCGCCCATACCCAAGTATGCGCTCAGGACAATAGATCCGTGACTTGCCTAGCATCCATTGCAATGACCGGTCCTTAATTAACACAGACAGGGAAAAAAAAGTGTAACCAAGTCATGCCCTGTTGGCCGCAGGACACAACCCCTTACACCCACCAGTACCCAAACCATATCCCTGTCCGGTCACCATTTTTCTTTCCATCATTTTATCATGAGTGATCATCTTATCACCTATTTGCGAGTAACGGCAGGTTACTCACGTTACCGATATCATGAGCATAGCAGCTACTTGACCTGTACTAGTAGGACTCATAGGTAGATATATTTATGCATGTAGTATCCATAAAATGCCTATAACATATATGCACATTATAAATATATATTCAGGGATTATTTAAAATATGGGTTATGCACTGGGGCTTGCCTTGGGCAGATGCGGGATCAGCACCAACCGGCTCCTGGGCTTCCTCTTGTGCGAAGATCTCCTCGTACTCCTCGATCACCTCGTCGTACTCCGGCTCGCCGACGGGCACGAAGTCTACCAGCTCGTGATCTACATGCATGAAATGATGATGCAATGCTTAGGAATATAACAACAGCAGCTCTCAAAATAAAAGTACATTGATTTAGCTACTAAGCTATGGCTACCGACCATGGTACTAAGCTACCTATTGTCACCGATAACCATTTCGAAGTATCATTATTGTTATAGCAACTACAACTATTCTTACTCCTAATGCTAATTTACGCTATATATGATAAAGCAAAGGTAATAGCGACTCCATCTAGCAACTCGTTCTAATGCTACAAAATTTACAGCAAGTTCATAATATCCTAGTGAACCTACTGTAAAATTTTCAAAGCTAAAACTATTACCGATTTGCCACAATAATTCCTACAAATATTAATCTATATAATGTTAAGCTTACTAAATAGACTTTATGAGCCTATCATCATAACAGCTAACTGTGAACTAACTATACTAACAGATAGATGGCATTATTGTGAACCTAACAAACTTGGTTTCACTATTTTAGGACATCTACACAATTTACTACAATTTATTAAAGTTCAGCTAAAATCTTTATTGAATAAACATTTGCAATTGCACTGGAAATTGGAAAATGCAATCACAGCGCAGCCCATAGGCACGCGGACTAGCAGTGGCAGCGGCCCAGCGTGGGCGAGCACGCGCGCGTGGCCCGGCAGCATGAGCGCGGCCCAGCGCGGGCGCGCGGATGCAGGCACGGCCCGGCGCGGCAGCGCGGTGCGGCGCGAGCGCGCGGCGTGCGGGCGCAGGCAGCAGGCGGCCAGCGCGGCCCAGCGCGTCAGCGTGGCCCAGCAGGTGGGTGGGGCACGAGCACGGGCGCACGGGCACGGCAGCGGTAGCGGCCCAGCCAGCGGCAGCGGCCCACAGTGGCGTATTTCAACGTATTGCGGCTTTATTTTCCTACATAAAAGCGGCCACAAAACATGTGTGACGTAGGGGTGACGTCATGGTGACGTCAACAAGCTAACAACAACAGTACGCACCTCCGACTGCTCTGCTTTCTTGTTTGCTTGCTCGAGCGTGATGCGGTGATGGTCGCCGGCGAAGAGAGCACACCGACTTCCAAAAGAAAACTAACTATCCGAGCTCGCAGTGCGTATGGCTAATTGGAAAATGGTGGAGTGATGCTTGGCAAAAATATGCAGAGGCCGTTCGGAATTTAAAGTGGCCGTGGTGACGAGAACTTGCATGGAAGCCCCGACATCGTACTGTAGCATAGTGACGAGTTAGGCACCGTCATATACTGCATTCATCCTTCACACGTGCATGATAACAAAGGGTGGGTCATCTCAGTGGTTTGGCCGGCCACCGTCCAAGAGAACATGACGACAAATTTGCGTGCTTTGCGTACAAACATGAAAGCGAGAGTAAATTTACATGCATGCATTCATTAGCCTTTTTGTTTAATAAAAAAATCATTTAGGACACCAATAATATAATGTGACATGAAACTTAACATTTATTTCTTGTTTCGGATAAATGTTTCAATGCCGTATATTGATTTATACTCCCAATTACACACATGTACAAACAAGTATGATGCTCATGCAGAACTTAGCAAAAAGTTGTACAATGTAACACCGAGGGTGTTACAACCTAAGCACTTCGCAAAGCACATACGCTAATCATCTAATAAATCACTAAGCACTATGCAAGTGGAGATCACTAAAATGGTGTAGCAACACCCTTGGTATGTTTCCTCAGCTCCACACACATCAAGTGGGTGGTTGGGGGGTCTATTTATAAGCCCCACGGTGAAAGTAGCCATCGGGGATGAAATCCCGCTTTTCTGCTACTGACTGGACGTTGCTTTCATCCTGACCGGAAGCGTTCGGTCGTCCCGACCATTAGAGCGCATGATCAACTGATCAGATGCTGATGGCGTCCGATCACATGCCTCTAGACGCGTCCGATCGCAACTTCGCCGCTCTAGAACCTCTCGGGAGTCAATCGGACGCTGCAGTTCCTGCGTCTGGTCGATTTGCCGCTAGCATCTTGTTTGTGCTGAGTGTGTTGCCGGGATGATGAACACTGCCATCGATGCATCCGATCACTTTCAGTTCTCGGTATCCGGTCGCTATTGCCGATGCCTGCTATTGCCAAGCCTCTTGATCGGAGCGTCCGATCGCTATGCCGCTAGCGTCCGGTCACTGCTGTGAAGCTCATTTTTTGCGATCTTGCATCCGGCTTGGTTCCTATCTTTGTGCTTGGACTTTACTTGATATCTTGGGTCTTCTCTTGTGCTTTTAGGGTCTTGCTTATGGTGTTGATCGTGGGATCACCATGTCGCCTTTGTCCAAGTCATGTCTCGCACCCTATTGAACTACAAAATAATCACTTGCAAATTCATTAGTCCAATTTGGTTGTGTTGGTCATCAAACACTAAAATCCAAAGTAAATGGGCCTAGGGTCCATTTTCCTTATAATTTCCCCCTTTTTGGTGATTGATGACAACACGACCAAAATAAGCAAATAATAAAAATTTTGGAATTTAAAAACTATTTACTTGCTAGGATGCCATGCAAAGGGCAAGGTTATATGATGCTAAAAGATACCAATTGTAAGACTAAAAAAATACCAATTGAAGATACCAATTTAAAGCTAAAAGGTATCACATGTAAATATCGTTGGAAACTTATCTTGCCCTTGCAAATGTCCCCATGTGGCATTATGTTGGAAGCTTTATTGTTGGTGTAGGTGTTGGAGAGCTAGTTTGTTTTCTTTTTCTCTTTCTTCTTTGCTCCTCCCCCATTCTTCACCTTGCACTCATAGGACTTGTGGCATTCCTTGTGGCATACGTAGCAAACCATGGTTTTCCTTCATCAAGCTTCTTCACTCCCTTGACGGTGTTACCTTGATGAAGTTGGGCTTGCTTCTTCTTGCCTTTCACTTGAGTCAAGTCCTTGGTGAGGCGAGCCACTTCTTGCTTGAGTTGCTCATTCTCCATTGCAACCTCTTGTGTGCATGTATCTACAACAACTTTCTCAACACAAACTTGGTTGCACAAGGATGAGTTTAAACATAAATCATTGCAAGAAGTAGAGGCATCCTTTTTAGGCATGTCAAAAATTGAACCTTTCTTTTTAGGTGCCTCGGTGGGGGGTAGAACCGATGACTTCAAGATTAGCAACTTTATTAGTTAGCTCATCACAATGTTTGCATATAGTTTCCATTTTAGCAAGCAAACTTTTATAAGTATCTTGTGAGCTAGCTAACTTTTTCTTTAATTTTTTATTTTTCTTTATAAGTTGCTCATCATTGATTGTGCAATTATTTGTGTTTGCACTAGTCTCAAGTTGCTCAATTTTAGTTGATAGCTCCATATTAAGAATGGCAAAAGTTTCATATTGTTCAAGCAAAGTAGCATAAGCTTGTTGTGAGCTATCTAGTTTTTCTTTTAATTTTTCAAGCTTCTTTTGTTAACTAGTGCAAACTTTAGCAAAGTTAAGATTTTCTTGCACAATTTCATCATAAGAAGGTAGCTCATCATCACTATCACTATTATTGTCACTATCACTAGGGATAGACTTTTTGTTACCTCGTGCCATAAGGCACATATGTGAGGTGCTTGATGATGAGTGCATGTGCCCTCGCCTCCAGTGATGGTCTTCTTCACTTGAAGAATCATCCCATGACCTTATTGATGTGAGGGCTTTGTCCTTACATGCCTTCTTCTTTGTCTTGGGTGTGGGCTTATTTGGACAAACTTCAACAAAGTGCCCCAACTCGCCGTATCTATAGCATCCTCTCTTTCTTTGCTCATTTCTTTGATTGGTGAAAATGAAATCTTGAATTTGGATGGGCACACCCTTGACATTGAGCCTTTGGATCATCTTCTCCACCTTGTTGATAAGTTTGATTGATTCTTCATCAAGGTCGAAGGTGGAAGAGGAAGATTGATCATCATCACTTGAATCATCATCATCAACAACCTCATCTTCTTCTTCATCTTCACTTGAGGAGCTTGAGCTAGTCTCAACTCGCGTGCCCTTCATCTTATTTTTCTCACTACATGCGAGAGCTTTGCCTATGCTTGATGAAGAGGCTTCTTCTTGACCCATCTTGCGTGACATTTCAAATGTCACTATCTTGCCAATGACTATGGCCGGGGTCATGGTGCTCAAGTCCTCCATATTGTGAAGGATGGTGTGATGCTTGCATATTTCTTTTGTGGTAGCACGGAGATGATCTTCCTCACGATGTCTGCATCATCTAGCTTTGTTAATCCTATTGAATGGAGCTCATTGATAATTAGAATCAAACAAGAATATATATCACGAACAAGCTTATCATCATTCATTTTAAAGGAATTATAGTTTTGTTTAGCTAGACAATATTTTTGCTCACAGACATTAGTTGTGCCATCAAGGAGCTCTTAGAGTTTTAACCAAATTTCATGAGCCGTATTTAAGGTGAACACTTAGTTAAACACATCCATGCTAAAAGATTCAAACAAGCAATTTTTTAGCTCTAGCATTGAAATGAATTTCTTTTTTCTCACTCTTTGTGGGTTTATCGGGATTCTTAATGGGTTTCATCCCATCACGAGTGACTCTCCAAACACCCAAATCTACCGCCTCAAGGTGACAAGCCATTCTAGCTTTATAGTAGGGGAAGTTAGTGCCATCAATGTGCAGAGGCCTAGAGGTATCCATCACAACCACTCTAAATAGCGTTGGCTCAACGGCGATGAAGCCAAAGATCCAAATTGAGCCAACCGGCTCTGATACCAATTGAAGGGTGACGGGGGGGGGGTGAATTAGCCAACTTAAAATTCTAACTCTAAACTATGGCCTCTTTTTCTAACCTTAGCAAAACTTATGCAAAAGATAAACTATCTAAATGTGCAACTATGGTTTTGCTAGTGTGTTGCTATCTCTACCGCAAAAAAGGAGTTATGCAAACAATATAAATGTGAAAGCTAAAGAGTAAGGTAGAGATATGCAAACTCTCATCGATGACTCTGATATTTTTATCGATGTACCGAGAAGCGCGCAAGCTTCCCCCTAGTCCTCATTGGAGCCCCTCGCAAGAGCCAAGCTCCCAGTCAGGTAACTCCGTGGATAGCCTCGGGCCTTCACCATGCGCAAGTGGGTCTTCGGTATGCCTCTCCTAGACCGCTCCCTGCCGTATTCACTATCAAGCTTCTGGCTAAACCGCCGCGGGCCTTGTTCCCTTTGGTACACGGTGGCGGCCACACCACAAACGTGGTTGGTGTGATCTCACAAGACTACAAGCCCCTCTGATGTACAATGATGGTGCGCGTAAGCACCGAGTGGTAAGAGATATGCAAACCTCACTAAACACTAGACCTAAACCTAGAGCAAGTGCATAAGCGGTAGTCTAATTAACCTAAGCACTTTGCAAAGCACCTACGCTATTCACCTAATAAATCACTAAGCACTATGTAAGTGGAGATCACTAAAATAGTATAGCAACACCCTTGGTATGTTTCCTCAGCTCCACACACATCAAATGGCTGGTTGGGGGTGTATTTATAAGCCCCACTGAGAAAGTAGTCGTTGGGGATGAAATCCCGCTTTTCTGCTACTGACCGAACGCTGCTTTTGTCCCGACCGTTAGAGCACGCGATCAACTGATCGGACGCTGATGGCGTCTGGTCATATGCCATCGGACGCGTTCGGTCACAACTTCGCCGCTCTAGAACCTCTCTAGAGTGGATCAGACGCTGCAGTTCCTGTGTCCGGTCGATTTGTTGCCAGCGTCCGGTCTATGCTGAGTGTGTTGCTAGGATGATGAATAGTGCCATCGATGCGTCCAATCACTTTCAGTCCTCAGCGTCCAATCGCTATTGCTGACGCCTGCTGTCGCCGAGCCTCTTGATCAGAGCGTCCGGTTGCTATACCGCCAGCGTCCGGTCAGTGTTGTGGAACTCGTTTCTTTGTGATCTTGTGTCCGGCTTGGTTCGTATCTTCGTGCTTGGACTTTGCTTGATATCTTGGGTCTTCTCTTGTGCTTCTAGGGTCTTGCTTGTGGTGTTGATCGTGGGATCACCATGTTGCCTTCGTCCAAGTCACGTCTCGCACCCTATTGAACTACAAAATAATCACGTGTAAATTCATTAGTCCATTTTGGTTGTGTTGGTCATCAAACACCAAAATCCAAAGTAAATGGGCCTAGGATCCATTTTCCTTATAGCTCTACCCTCCTCTCTCCTAGAAACCGCTGCGGCACATGAACAGACTTGGCGAAAAGGAGGAAGGAAGAACGGCAGCAGTTGAAGAAAGACAAAAGAATGGGAGGAAAATCCTCTCCCTTCCCCCTATTTAATGCGGAAAGGCATACGACGGGACATGGCCCTAGCTGACGGTACATGGCCTAGCCAACAAAACATTGCCTGGCTAACGGGACGTGGCCTAGATGGGGCCCACCACTACTGCAACCTAGGCACAGGAAATAAGGCGCAACCGCACGTAAACGACCCTCCACCTTCCCAAGCAGGGTTGGGAGGGGGCCACCGATGGAATCTCCATCAAGGAGAAGCCAACGAGTCGTCCGAGTCGATCGGACAACTCGGGCGGCCGCCGAGAGACGAGTAAGGAGCAGTGGGATGCCCCATGTGGGTTATGCCAACCCCGTCATGAACAAAGGACACGGATCCCACTCGGACATATCCAATAGGAGCTCCCCGGACCGGTCACTCGTGCCATCGAGGTAACTTTACCAACCCCGTTCTACTTTTCTAGTGCATGATCATTCATTCATCCCTTCTCATTCATTCATTCATCCCATACATCAAAGCATTGTAGATGCAATTGTTTCATCACAATGCTTTGCGTCGCGTCACGAAGCGGCAGTCATCTCATTCAATATGAACGACGATCGACCAGGGTTCGAAGACCAGCCCACAAAGGGCTCAAGGCCACCTCGCATCAAACAGAGCTAGAGGAGAAAACACAGATAAGCCCCAGCGGCCCTCGCTCGATCCGCTCAGAAGCATACAGGGTCATCTCAACCTTCTCGTTCGATCCTAACCTCGAGCCAAACCCATAGAATCTCCATCGAGGGGAGGCCAGCGGGCCACCTAAGTCGGTCTTCGGAATGGGACTTGGGCATCTACTGAGAGGCGGGTTAAGGAGCAGTGGAATGCCACATGAGGGCTATGCCGACCCCGTCATGAACGACGGACCTGGATTCTACTCGGACATAGCCGTTAGTGAGTTCGCCGAGCGCGACACTCAAGCCATCGAGGCAAGTGTCGTTAGCTTAACACCTCCAGTTGCGGAAACCACGGACAGGGTGATGCATAAAACTCGGCCGACCCCTACCTAGCCCAACGGGGCTCAGGGTCCTGAGCTACCAGGTCCCTACTTAGGAACCCGACCAACCGCGCAGGTTGCAGTCAGAACGGACATGGGCGAACACCCCAACCGAAAAGAACAAAATAGTTCGCAGCCCTAGAAAAGAGTACCAAGGTGCTCAGCCTCCGATCGACTCTCCAGCCGGCTGTAGGCTCGGGGGCTATGCTCACCTCCGTCTCGCCCAACCCTTGGGATCACGCTCTGTCTCGCCCGACTCCTAGATCGCGCATGACCCTTGGGTTCACGCTCTGTCTCTCTCGACCCTTGGGTTCGCGCTCTGTCTCGCCTGACCCCTTAGCCGTGCCTGACCCTTGGGTTCACACTCTGTCTCACCCAACCCAAGGCCACACTGTAGGCTCTATCTTGCCCAATGCCTCGGGTTCGCGCTCCGTCTCGTCCGACGGTGACCCACAACCTTACACCCACCGGGTGCGCTCATGAAACGAGTGTAAACAGCCCCTTCACGACTTCACAGAAGTCCTGAAGGTGCTCAGGGGTTCCTATCGGGTTCATAAACATGGGGTCCCCAATGGACCTGCTTCCCTATAAAACCCGACCTAGCAGGCGGCGCAGCGACAACGCACGCCTAGGTCGGCCCGGGTACATAATGATAGGCCGGGACAACGATTTGGTCCCGACCGAAAGGCTTGGCCAAGGTAGGACCGCAGTTCGGCTCTGACCTCCTTCTCCAACCGAGGATACGCCAGACCTCTGCTCGCTGCTCTTTTTCGACCGACACGGTCGGGATCGACTGGGAACGACTGACCAGGGACATCCGTTCGGTGAGGGCCCGGAGATCAGGCGGAGCAGATAAGATAAGGCGCTCAAGTCAACCGCAATACTAAGGACTATACCCTGCCATACCCTGCGCACCTGTAGGACGGTGCCACCAGGCTATGCCTGACGGGCACTATACAACCTTCCAGACGCGTCAGGACATAAATAGTATTGTAGGCGCCGACGTTTGTCGTACCAGGCGAACACGATAGAACCTGCCAGATGCGTCTAAACATAAACAATATTGTGGGCGCCGATAAGCGTCTCGTACCCAACAGCGTGGGCAACAAAACTAGGTAGCAAACGTATACACGCTCTCTCTTTCTCTGACTTGTAAGGCCACCCTCTTCAAACTATAAAAGAGGATGAGCTCTCTCCTAAAAGCTCCCTCGAAAAAAGAAAAGAAAGGGCTAGACAACTCGAGGACTCGACGACCTGAGGACTCGAACAACTCAATAGCTCTAGAACTCGACAGCTACACAGAGCATACGCTCCAATATTTAGCGCATGTTAGAGCATCCGTTACTCTCGGCCACTCGGATCGGAGTCCGACCGGACCTCTTACATCCCCTTCTCATTTCTACTCGTTTGTAACCCCACAGCAAACTTCGAGCATCTGGGCTCAGGAATAAAGTCACCGACCGACTAAAACTGGACGTAGGGCACGTTGCCTAAACCAGTATAAATCATGTGTCATTGAGTACTAGGCCACATCCGATCATAACGCACGGCAAAACTATAAATATTTACTTGTTGGTCACTTTTCGCACCGACAAACTCTATCCCTCAAACCAAACACGAGATGGAATGACCTCATTTCATATTATCTCTAAACCAAACACAGCCTAAGAGACGGGAGACTTATGACACTTAAAAAACTAATCTAGGCTCATAGTAATTTTTTTGGTAAACGAAACGTGATCATGTCTATCTAGGTGTGCAGTAAGGTTTTATCTAACGTGACTATTTTGTTGTATAAAAAGTATTACATCCTAAACCTAGTCATATCAAGTACTCTAGGAAAGTAAAGGCGCACAACTTGCAATAAGTAAAAGCGAAAGCATACAGTAAGTAAACAAACAAGCAAACGGCACAATCTTGGCATGAACATTTGTCACATGCCATTACTAGCCAATCAGCCATCTTTAGTCCATATTGGAGCTCTTCCAATGATAGATGTATAAATTGAAAATATATGATTAGGTAGAAAATTAGGTAAAATACTTTGGTTTGTACCTTGACAAACATGTTGAAGAAGTGCAAGTCCTTGATTTGCACGATGTCGCGCTTCAGCTCCTGAGGATGACCAATCGCTGTAGGCTCTGTAGAAATCAGCTAGGTCAATTTACTAAAATCAGCCAAGCCGGTTTTTTCTAAGGTAGTTGGAAATCACCGATTGCTGTCCACTCCGACACCTCCTTGTCTCAAGGGGTCTGATCTTCCACGTCTTGATGTGCTTCGTCAACTGAACATGGTTTGGCTATTGGTTAATTGTTGCTGATCAAGGCTTTTAGCATGACATGAACTAGATAGAGCTACAACCCTTTAGCTTGGTCTTCACCATTTTTATAAAGATAGACTTGTTTCTTGTGATGCAATGGATTGAGAACTAGTAATGCTTTGTTTTGGCTTTAGAAATAACTGAACTATCATTCATATCCAAATAAATTGGATCTTTTCCAGTTTTACGAATTGACAGTCATTGATTTAACTTTCCTTCATGGTCAATAATAATGCAGTAATAACAGGATTATTTTTATCATCTAATTTTTCAAATCTTTAATCCAATTAGCGGCAAAATCAGCCAATTAGCAACAAAATCAGAATAATAAGTAGATAAAGTACCTAATGATAGTACTTCCTCTAGCAAATAAATTTGAGAAGGTAGTAACTTTATTTTAGTGAGCGTACCTTCTTTTATTTTTCCGACAAAGGACCAAAACATAATATGTATTCTATCATTTATTTCGTGCACAAGTTGATCCCTAGATCTTGATTTTTGCCAATATTGCATTATGCTCATCATGTGGAGATGTGTGCATGCTTGTTGAATTTGATTCGGCTAAAATTACTAGAAACATATGAAGTCAAAACATAAGCAATAAACGAATAGTCAAAGTATAATTTAGGAGTAATATTGCGGTGTAGTACCTTGATACACCTCCATGCTCATCAATGGATCTTGAACAACCTAATTACTTCGTGTTGATATTCACAATGATAATAGCAACGGTAGCACGTAGTCTAACAGCAAGCAAGACCATTGTTGATCAATAGCATTAGCCTTTTCTGCAATGGTGAAACAAAGATAATATATCAATAAAGCAATTGGCTAGGACAGATAGATTTGTCTGTAAGGTAAAGCCAGAACAATTGTTCCCAATAGAGTTTGTGTAAATTGTGTTGACACAATTATGGTTCCACGGCCAAAGAGCTAGAATGCTCGGATTTACAAACAGATCGAGACCCGGCGTGATCCTGCAAAAACTGGCCTAGCTGGTTCCAAGAATTGGCCTAGACAATTTCCCCGGGTTTAGAAATAGGTAAGTATCATGCTTATGAGCAAACTGGCAAAGGGTACTTATCACGCTTCCGTGATGACGAACGTGTAGTCTCCATGCAAACTACAAAAAAAAAACCCGTTGAAACTCATGACCGTGAGGGATCCTGTCAAGGCGTAGACGTCGCCAGGTTGACCTATGTCAGCCAACAAGCCTAGAGCGACACCTCTGGTCGTTGGATCAAGAGATAAACAAGCTGGTAATTAGAAAAGTAGTGCATGAGAAGACATAATAAAAAGTAATCTTGTAGAATGATTTGTGCGATTGTATTTAATTCAATTGACCATGACCCTTTTATATATAGAGGCATGGGCTTATTTGGTGAGGGGTCAAAATACGACGACAAACTCGAATTTGCGTGCAAAAAAATAGCTGACATGGTAGATCTTTCCGATATCGTAGTTTCCTCATCAAGACTCCAAATTATAGATCTACATATGCATTTTGATTATCTCGACGAGAAGAATGGTAAAGTCTATTTTATATTTTGAGAAAGTTACCTAGCTAATTTTGGAAAACCTATTAGGACGGCTAGGGTAGTTTTTCAAGATAAGTGTAGATCAAATTTCTATCTCTCTCCTACACTTAATTTTTGGGAATTACTAGCGCCCAGACGTCCGGAGCAGATGAGCGCGTCCGGACACCCCGCGTATGCTACTGATCTAGCTTGCCCACCCGCGTCTACCACTGCGCCGTATCGCTGTTGCACGCGCATGTCCGTCCCCCGTCTGCCTCACCCTGCCCCGCACGCGTACCCCGCTCCCGTCTGCCTCACCCCGCCCCACACACGCACCCCGGCTGCACCTGCCACTCCTTCCCCCCGACCCCCTCCTCTCTTCGCGTGGGCAGGACCTAGGAGCCCGGATGAGGACGAGCACGCCCCTTCCGCAGGACCTCAGGCGTGCCATGCGCCCCATCTGCCGGACCCGAGCTCACCGCGCCCCTTCCCCTAGCGCCCGGGCGCATGCCCCCATGACTCTCTGAACATATATCTAAAAACACGAAACACTTACAACATGAGATACTTGAATGCAACATAAGTTTGAAGCAGATGAAACATTTGGAACATACACCTGCAACATATGTGTGAAACATATGCAACATCTAGATAAAACACTTGCAACTTGCAACATGAAAACACTTATTGCAACATAAAGACTGAAACATCTGAAACATTTTGAACATACTTTTGCAACATATGTGTGAAACATATGCAACATCTAGATAAAAAACACTTGCAACATATGTCTGAAACAGATGAAACATTTTGAACAAACGCTTGCAACATGTCTCTGAAACACTTGCAACATCACAATCTAGTTTTGCAACATCCATATAAAACACTTGCAACATACCTTTGATAACATCTGAAACACTTGAAACATACATTTGCAACAAAGGGGGGAGGGTGAGGCCAGGGCCACTTGATTTCGGCCTCAAAGTGGGAGCCGGTGTCGAGCGACAGCATGCGAGCACCACCAACACGGGCCGCGCTTCATGGGTGCCCTTGGCTCGGTGGGGACCGACCTGAGGCGTGCGACGGCAGCACCAGCACCAACAGAGGCGGGCGACGCTGCCCCTACCTGATCTCGTCCGTATCGCTGGATGCTGTCGCCGAGCGAGGATGCAGGGCGATCTCTGTGGAGGGGAAGAGAGGCGGGGGCCGATTAGTCGCCGCTCCTAGCCCGAGGTGCCGTTGGAGAGGGACAGAAGCAGTTGGGCGAGCGCGACGAACTGATGTTGCGCGATGGTCGGTGAACTGCAGTGGAGAGAGAGGAAGGCGGTTGGCGGCGCTCAGGTGAGGTGGAGATGGAGGATGGCAGCCGGTCCGTCACGGTCGAGAACGCCGTTGGAGTGCGGTCACGGTGGAGCACGGAATTGGAATTCGACGACGAGTGAGGATTAGGGAATGACATTTGTAGAGACCCGTAAGTGAAGAAAACAGCCGAACGTTTTTTTTATCAAATAACCGATCGGATAAGTATCTGGGATAGTTGGGCCGTTCGTACCATCGCGGCCCACGGCAACGGGGGCGTCCAGAAGATGGAACGCCCTGCGCCCCGGACCTAGCATTTGTTGTCAACACCGGTAGACCTACGAGTATATAGTTTTAGTAAAAAAAAAATCCCTAGTTCTTTATGAGCAACAGGCTCTGCAGAATGCCAAGGCTCTGCAGAATGCCAAATGAAGACTGCTATTGTTGTTCTAGACGGAGGGAGTATATACATAGTATCAGTAAAAAAAATCCCTATTTCTTTATGAGCAACAGCTCTACGTAAGTGCCAAATGGAGCCTACTGTAGGGCTATTGGTGGTGTCTTTCCGAAATGGAAAGAGAAAGGTCCAGCCGGAGCGATCGCGGTGTTCCTCTCTATCCTCTCGCCGCCGCCGTCCCGTCCCGTCATCCTATCGCATTCCCAGCCGGCGGCCCAGCCCAACCCAATCCGGCGAATCCCCTCCGCGTCTCGACAACCCCACCACGAGACGGACAGCTCATCAAGGCCCGCTGCCTCCGCACGGCACCCCCACCCATCCGGCCTCCGGCCGCCGCTCGCACGGAGCGGCTGCACAGCACACAGCAGAGGCCACAAAAGGAAAGGGCGAGGCCAGAGGCGCGGCGCCGCTCCGGGTTTCCCGACCCCCCCCCTCTCCCATACACCGGTAGACCCAGCGCACGGGCGCCTGTGTCCCGCGCGGCCTCTACGTGGAGCAGCCTCCGCCTCACGCCTCCCACGCATGCAAAACAAGTCTTCTGGCCTCGCTTATTGGCCCTCAGGCAATCGGCTGTGCGGACATGCTGTGCTCCTGCACCCCCTCGGCCGCCGCTCCCAGATTCACCGCGCCAGGACGCTCGACGGACCGGGTGCCCGCCCCCTGGCCGCCCTTCGCCGCGATCCCCACCTGCTGAAACCCCCTCCCGGCTCCCGCCCTGTAGCTGTAGTAGGCCTTGCGGCTCGGCGCAGCCGAAAGCAGGTGGTGTGCGATCGAGAAGAGTCCTCCGCTCCGCCCGCTTCTCTGGTGCCGGTGTGGTGTTTCTGAGGCCCGGCGCGCCGCGATGGGGCGAATGCAGTGAGATGAGATGGTGGTGATTCGCTACTCCCAGAGGTGCGGCCGTTGCTGTCTCACACATCAGGCTAGATAATTTTACTTATTTATTTTTGCGGTCTCTTATTCGGCTTTCAGGCAAAGTTTTCACCGTACTTTTCTCTGTATTGTATGTTAGCACAAACAAGCACGATCGGATGTGGATGGTGCTTTCCTTTTTTAGGTGGGTGCGTGTGTTTTCTCACGTCATGATCCATGTATCATGCACACCCCCGTTGGGGCTTCCTAGAACCCAATATTGTTCGTTTGATGGCAGTCATGCTGTCAATATGTGCCTTAATTTGGACAAAAGATCAAACAGACACAAATTTTGCAGCTACTTCATCGAATACTTTCTAATCAGATGCATATACAAGGAGTATTTTTACAACAAACATTTATGCCTTTGCTACACGCAGGAAAAGGAATTACATCATGTGCCTTATATAGAGATCATTCATGCTTCCTTGCACTTTGCACTTCCAGTCATGTGCTATCTTGCTTTCCCGGCTCTTCTATGCACAAGCAAACTATAAATTATAATATATAATATGCAGAGGACTATTCATATTATATAATTTTCTGAAGGCCCGTTGTCGACATTCAGGTGCAGGTGTAAATGCAGTCCAAAAATTCGGCATGAGCCCCCTCTCTGAGCTGGTGTGGTCTCCGGATGAGGGCTTGAGCATCAAAATTGCGGCGTCCAGTCTAAGCACAAGGAAGGCTTCTCTTCGTTGGAATGCAGATACGTTGAGCATATTAATATCTTCACCTCAACAGAGTGGTTCTGGTCCAGGTGTAAAGAGCGGTGATACCATATATGATAACCTAGAGGTGTCAGAAAAGATGCCATCACAACTACGGATTCGTAGTGATAACTCAGTGAGAGTAACCATGGATAGCCCCAATAGAGTTACAAATGTCGATGCCCTACAATCTACGTCTATGAGATCGCAGGAGCAAGATTCAAGTAAGTCTAAAAGACATAATTTAATTCAGAGAGCTGGTAGTTTGAATACAATTCTTTTTTTTTTCTTTTTGCCCAGAGATATGAATTTGCCAATTCTTTATTGGTCTAGCTAGCTGCTCATCATGTTAGAAGGGTCTAATACAATCAATATAAAGAGCACTGTGTTAACATAATCAGAACAAATTACACCTCAAAATCAAGCCAAGTCTCTTCTCTTTTTTAAGGTTTGGTAGGGAACACTGTTGCCTATCGTTTGTTATATTAGATTTTGAAGTTTCATCTGCCTCGTCATACATATGTACTCCCTCTGTTCCAAATTATAAGTCGTTTTGACTTTTCTAGGTACATTGCTTTTGCTATGTATCTAGAAAAGCCTAAAACGACTTATAATTTGGAACGGAGGGAGTATTAGCTAGTAGCTCAACTTCTTTGGCCAAACAGGATTAAAAAATTAATAAGTTATTTTTTCTATTATCTGACTTAACTTTGTTGAAAGCTAAACTTGTAGAGTGCTGTGATGAAGGGATTAATGTCATGAACGAAGGGAAAGAAGAGTCGGAAAACTGTTGTGTGGATAAGCTGGAGGACATGGAAGCGGGGAATTGTCCCACAAGATGTTGCAAGGATGCTTCCCATAGTAATACTTAATGTTTTGGAAAATCAATTAAGACAAGTTTGTTATTTTTTGTTCGGGACAAATATTTATCATGGCTTTTTTCAGGTTCAGCCTCCAGAAAAGAAGTCATGCATAGTATTTCAGAAAACCAGGTGTATTGTGCAACCACTGTCTGCAATGAAAGATCTTGGGCAACTAATGCATGGCGTGCTCGGTTAGTAAAAGCAGTTTATCAGAAAGAATCTATGTTGCCAATGAACACAGAGAATCCGATGTTACCTTCTTCCTTAGGAATTTCATGTGATGCAGGAGAGGTCTCGGGCAAATTGGTAGGTTCCCAAGGCAATAGAAATGTTCAAAGCCTGGGCAGTGACAACAATGTAATTAGTAATGTTCCAGAAATTCATTCACATGACAATCGCCAAGGTCCGGTTCTGCAGGAAAGCCATAAGGATGAGCCTGTTGTTGCGAAAGGTGAGTCAGCATCTGGTGTTAATGCTGTTGCAAGATGTGAGTCAGCACCTGTAGTTAATTCCAGAAAGCTTGTGAAAGGCAAAGAAAAAGTTGTGTACAATGACAGCAATTGTGGTAACAATACAAGGGAGGGTGATGACAGCAATGAGAGCATCGAGAGCTGTACAAGTACAAAAGCCCCAAAACGGAAGTATGTGCAGTGTTGTGCAGCCATGATGCCTTCTTCTGGAAACAAAAGATTTAGAAGAGAAGACAATGAGAGTTCTTGCTCAGGATTATTGCAAAAATGTGGTACATCTTTCTTCAACTGGATGTCATCACTCACGAATGGGTTACCCATGCTTGATGGAGCCACTGCTGCCATTCCACTTGATCAGAAGTTTTCAGCAAGTACAGGAGAGGGATCTGCAGCACCTTCCCAGCCACTTCAAAATAACAGCAGCGTTCCTTTGCAATCTGTAGGCTTCAATTCACTCTTTCAGTCCCTGTATACTCATAATGTTATGATAACTTCAAGAGATAATTGTCGTCAACCAGAAAGCAACTGTGCTGGGCATGTGTTCAACAATAGACTGACCCTGGAATTAAATGATAGCAATTCTATGTTGGACAAACAAATTGGCATGGGTAGAGAAACTCTTAATGTGTCTACTGAGACTTTAGCTGCTGAACGCTTTCAGATGATTTCTGGTGGCTGTAGAGGAAATGTTCAGAGTCAAATTGATACTTTCCAAATGAGACCAGAAAGAAATACGAAACTGCCCAGTTCCAGTAAGTTTAGCTCTAGACCTCTAGAAGAAAAACAAAATCAGTGCACAGCTGCCTGCTCAAATGATGCAACACAAAATAAAGGTGGTTTGAGGGAAAGCTTGTGGGTAACTCGGCTTTTGCCAAAAGCATCAGTGGAACCGATGGAGGCAACACCATGCAATATAGAGAATGCTGTTAATCCACAGGCTGTGGGTAACAAGTTGCGTTGTCCACCTCTTCAGAATTTTAATTTGGAGAAGGAACTGAACAATATACAATGCTTCACTGGCAGAGGAAGCAGCGATGGTGTAACAAATAGTAAATGTCCAGCAACGCCTCCAGAGGAACCTAAGCAATCTGAAACAATGGCTTCTGTTTTTGCTAAGAGATTGGACGCACTTAGACATGCAAACACCTCTGCAGTAAGGTTGGCTACCGCATGTGAGCGTGGAAGTCCCAAACTGAGAAACCACAAAACTAACTCTTTTGTTGTTAGTTACAGCAGCCATGATAAAGTAGAGGCAGGACACGGAAATCATAAATCTTCTAGCGGAAACGGAAGAATGGTTTTGTGGGTAGGTGACAAAGGCAAGGAACAATTGTGTCTAAGCAACGAAGAATTAAGAGGAAACTTTATATCTGAGCGTGAGCATCAGCATCATGGAGGGAACACAGCTGGCAAATCTGCAACTCAGCATAATTTGGAACTGAACACATTGGCTGAAGATACTGACAGAAACCAAGTAGAATTAAAGGGAGGAGTCTCAGATTTTATGGTGGGTCCGTCAGATAACAAGCAAATTGTTCCTTATGGCACTATGTCTAATGATGTCTGTGATGAATTAAGTGTTGTTTTTGGTGCCTTACATAGGCTTCGCCTGTCTCGCTCAGATATCATAAGGTACTCCACTGGATTTCTGGATCATTTGAATCCGTGCCTTCTAGGAAGCACATGTATTTTTTTTATGAAGAACATGTATATTTGCATTCAGGTGATTTATGTTCTTTTATGAAAGGGGAACATGTAAGTAATGATTTCTTAGAACATTTTGGTGGACAAATATATAATGTTAGATACTACCTCCATCCCAAAAAGAAAGTCATTCTAGTTTGGTCCAAAGTCCCATCTTCAGCTCGCCAAGTTTGTAGAATTGAGTTATCAATATTTATGACACCGAATAGGCATACTATGAAATATATTTCATGGTGAATCTGATGATTTGGTATCATAAATGGTTGTACTTTTTGTATATACTTTGGTCAAACTTGTGATGTTTTTTTTTTCTTCAAGCTCACAAGAGAGGTGTGTATCATCGATTAAGAAGAAGAGTAAAAAGGTTTAGAAACCCGTACAACATCCAAAAAGAAAGACCTTATGATGGTTTGACTTAGGATAAAACTATAATGACTTCCTTTTTGGGATTCAGGGAGTACCTTGTGTGGTTATGGATAGTTCAGTGTTTGCTAACTGCCTGGTTCATAGAGACTAGTATGCCATAAAAATGACAAGAACTTGCATTATCTCTGAGTACATAAAGCCATGTTTTTCTTTTTTCTTTTTTGACATAAGCATTTTGTTGTTTTTCATGAGAAATAGCACCTTCATCCATAGTGGACACTTAGCCCAAGTTACAGAAGATCCTAAAGACTGAAAGCTCATGTTTGATCCTTTTTGTATTTGTTATTCATGACAGATGGCTGAGATCACCGATCATGCACACTACGTTAGATGGCTTTTTTGTCCGACTGCGATTTGGTAAATGGGAGGAAGCATTGGGTGGCACAGGATACCATGTTGCCCGCCTGAATGGTAAATGACTAAAAAGTTGCCTTAATTTGGTGATTAAATTTGGAAAATTCTTCTTCTATGCAGAGCATTTGTTCATTACAACAACAACAACAACAACAAAGCCTTTAAGTCCCAAACAAGTTGGGGTAGGCTAGAGTTGAAACCCTACAGAAACAATCAAGGTTCAGACACGTGAATAGCTGTCTTACAAGCACTCTTATCTAAGGCTAAGTCTTTGGGTATATTCCATCCTTTCAAGTCTCCTTTTATTGCCTCTACCCAAGTCAACTTCGGTCTTCCTCTGCCTCTCTTCATGTTACTATCCTGACTTAGGATTTCACTACGCACCGGTGCATCTGGAGGTCTCCGTTGCACATGTCCAAACCATCTCAACCGGTGTTGGACAAGCTTTTCTTCAATTGGTGCTACCCCTAATCTCTCACGTATATCATCGTTCCGAACTCGATCCCTTCTTGTATGCCTGCAAATCCAACGCAACATACGCATTTCCGCGACACTTAGCTGTTGAATATGTCGTCTTTTCGTAGGCCAACATTCTGCACCATACAACATAGCAGGTCTAATCGCCGTCCTATAAAACTTGCCTTTTAGCTTCTGTGGTACCCTTTTGTCACATAGGACACCAGACGCTTGCCGCCACTTCATCCACCCTGCTTTGATTCTATGGCTAACATCTTCATCAATATCTCCGTCCCTCTGTAGCATTGATCCTAAATATCGAAAGGTATCCATCCTAGGCACTACTTGACCTTCCAAACTAACATCTTCCTCCTCCCGAGTAGTAGTGCCGAAGTCACATCTCATATACTCAGTTTTAGTTCTACTAAGTCTAAAACCTTTGGACTCCAAAGTCTCCCGCCATAACTCCAGTTTCTGATTCACTCCTGTCCGGCTTTCATCAACTAGCACTACATCGTCCGTGAAAAGCATACACCAAGGGATGTCCCCTTGTATGTCCCTTGTGACCTCATCCATCACTAAAGCAAACAAATAAGGGCTCAAAGCTGACCCTTGATGTAGTCCTATCCTAATCGGGAAGTCATCCGTGTCTCCATCACTTGTTCGAACTCTAGTCACAACATTATTGTACATGTCCTTAATGAGCCCGACGTACTTCGTTGGGACTTTATGTTTGTCCAAAGCCCACCACATAACATTCCTTGGTATTTTATCATAAGCCTTCTCCAAGTCAATAAAAACCATGTGTAGGCCCTTCTTCTTCTCCCTATACCGCTCCATAACTTGTCTTATTAAGAAAATGGCTTCCATGGTTGACCTTCCGGGCATGAAACCAAATTGGTTCATAGAGACCCGCGTTGTTGCTCTTAAGCGATGCTCGATAACTCTCTCCCATAGCTTCATAGTATGGCTCATCAACTTAATTGCCCGGTAATTTGTACAACTTTGAATATCCCCTTTATTCTTGTAGATCGGTACCAATATACTTCTCCTCCACTCATCAGGCATCTTGTTTGATCGAAAAATATGGTTGAACAACTTGGTCAACCATACTACAGCTATGTCCCCGAGGCATCTCCACACCTCGATTGGGATACCATCCGGTCCCATCGTCTTACCTCCTTTCATCCTTTTCAACGCCTCTCTGACCTCAGATTCTTGGTTTCTCCGCACAAAGCGCCTATTGGTGTCATCAAAAGAGTCATCCAACTGAAATGTTGTATCCATATTCTCACCATTGAACAATTTGTCAAAATACTCTTGCCATGTCAAGGGCAGTGAGCCCAAGAGTAGGAGGACCTCGGCTACGTAGATCGTAGCCGCTGTCCGTGGTGGCCGGCCGGGTTATACCCCCCTTGCCGCCGTTCCTCGTCGGTGGGTTATACCCCCAGCCGCCGGCTTGGATAGAAGAGAGGGAGAGAGATTAGATGGTAATTCTTTCTTAATTGCCAAGTGTCTGGTTACAAGATATGTATAGCCTCCGGCTCAACCAAAAGGAGTAACAAAGTCCACTAATTAAGGACTAACCAAAATAGCTAATAGATTTCCTACTTTCCCTCCTAGCCACTGCTGGAGGACGCCTCCTGGGTGCTGGCCGTGCGCCCAGCAGCGCGTTCCTGGGCCCTGCGCACATCTCGGGCCCTATGGCGCCTAGTGTAGACTTGTTTGAACATGACATCTCCCTCCCCGTCGAGAGCCAGCTCGTCCTCGAGCTGGAATTGGGGAAACTTGGAGCGGAGTGTGGCGACGTCTTCCCAGGTGGCTGACGCGGCGGAAGCTCCCTTCCACTGAACTAGTGCTTGATGCACACCCCGAGCCAGCCTGTACCGCACCGCGCGCTCCGGCTCAGGATCAATGGCACCATGGTGAAGTAGCGGCAGCTGTGGAGGCTCGGTCGGCGGTGTCCCTTGGTACTTCTTGAGCTGCCCCACATGGAACACGTTGTGGATGCGGGCGCGAGGTGGTAGTTCCAGTCGGACAGCAACCTCGTTGATGAGTTCGACGACGCGGTATGGCCCGAAGAAGCGCGGCTTCAGCTTGCCGCCCACAGCTTGAGGTAGAGACGACGCCGTGCGCTGACGGAGTCGAAGCAGCGCCCAGTCACCCACCTGATAGGTGACCTCTCGGTGCGCGCGGTCGTAGAAGCGCTTCTGGTATGCCTGTGCCTGCTCCAGGCGATAGCGGATGTCCGCTAGGAATGTCGCACGCTCCTCCATTGTCTTGGCGACGGCCGGCACCCTGGTGTCCCCAGGTTCATAGGAGCGGATGGAGGGAGGATCACGCCCGTAGACAATGCGGAAGGGAGTGTCCCGCAAAGACGTCTGGTACGCCGTGTTGAAGAGGTACTCGGCCCATGGCAGCCACCGAAGCCATTCGCGCGGCCTGTCCCCCACTAAACACCGGAGGTACATGATGATGACGCGGTTGGCCGACTCGGACTGCCCGTCGGACTGGGGGTGAAACGCCGAGGTCATCTGTAGCTTGGTGCCCATCAACCGCATCAGCTCCTGCCAGAACGTCGACGTGAACACCGTGTCCCGGTCGGAGACCATGGACTGAGGGACACCATGGAGCCTGACGATGTCGTTGAAGAAGGCCTGGGCGACGGATTCAGCAGAGTACGGGTGTGCCAATGGGATGAAATGGCAGTACTTGCTGAACCTATCCACCACGGTGAGGATTACCGACTTGCCGCGGACTCGTGGCAGCGCCTCCACAAAGTCGAGCGCGACATCAGTCCACACACCCTGGGGAACCGGCAGAGGAAGGAGGAGGCCCGCAGGGTGCTGGTGCTCAGACTTGTAGCGTTGACAGACTTCACATGTACGCACCCGGTCCTGCACAACTTGCTTCATGTTAGGAAAATGGAAATCGTGGCGCAGCCTGTGGAGTGTCCGCTGTACGCCTTCATGGCCGTCCTCATGTATGGCCCCCAGGATCTCCTGGAGCAGCGGGGAGTCAGCCGGAATGTACAGCCGCCCAGCAAACTGCACCATGCCGTCCACCAGCGCCCAGGGGGCTGGTCTGGTGCCTGCTGCGAGCTCAGCCTGGAGAGCAACAAGTGCCGGGTGTTCCAGCTGAGCTTGCCGGAGCTTGGCGATGAAATCGAAGCGCGGAGAGGAGAGGGCCAGCAGCTCGCCCTCCACTGTGTCGCGCCTGGACAGCGCGTCGGCGACCGCGTTCGTTGCACCCGGCTTGTATTCGACGGAGAAGTCGAATCCCAGCAGCTTGCCAACCCAATGGTGTTGCGGAATTGTGGCCAAGCGCTGGTCCAGGAGGTATTTCAAGCTGTAGTGATCTGTCCGAACGGTGAAGCGGCGCCCCTAGAGGTATGGACGCCAGTGACGCACCGCCTGGACCAAGCCAATGAGCTCACGCTCATATGCTGCCAGGGCGTGATGTCGAGGGGCGACCTGCCGGCTGAAGAAGGCGATGGGGTGTCCCTCCTGGATGAGGACAGCACCAAATCCGTGGGACGATGCGTCGCACTCGACGACGAATGTCTTGGTGAAGTCCGGCATAGCGAGCACCGGTGCCGAGGTGACTGCCTCCTTCAGGGTGAGGAAAGCCGAAGTAGCCTCAGGACCCCAGGTGAAACCCTCCTTCTTGAGGAGCGCGGTGAGCGGCGCGGCGATGGAGCCGTAGTTGTGGATGAACTTGCGGTAGTAGCCCGCAAGGCCAAGGAAGCCGCGCACCGCCCGTGCGGAGCGAGGTACCGGCCAATCGTGAATGGCCTGTACCTTGGAGGAGTCCATGGCCACCCCTGCCGCCGAGATCGTGTGGCCGAGGTAAGCGACAGAGGCGACCCCGAAAGCACACTTGGAGCGTTTGACGAAGAGGGTGTGCTAACGAAGCTCGCTGAGGATGGCGCGGAGGTGTCGTAGGTGGTCGGCCCAGGACTTGCTGTAGATCAAAATGTCATCAAAGAAAACAAGGACAAACCGGCGGAGGAACGGCCGCAAGACGTCGTTCATGAGGGCCTGAAATGTTGCCGGGGCATTGCAGAGGCCGAACGGCATCACCAGGAACTCATATAGGCCGTCGTGTGTGCGGAACGCCGTCTTGTGTACGTCCTCCGGCCTCATGCGCACTTGGTGGTACCCCGAGCGCAAGTCGAGCTTGGTGAAGTACTTGGCGCCATGGAGCTCATCCAAGAGCTCGTCGACGACGGGGATAGGGAACGCATCCTTCACCGTGACCGCGTTAAGTGCGCGGTAGTCGACGCAGAATCGCCAGGACCCGTCCGGCTTCTTGACGAGGAGGACCGGCGAAGAGAAGGCGGAGTCGCTGCGCCGGACGATGCCGTTCGCGATCATGGTCGCGCACTGCTGCTCCAGCTCCGTCTTGTGGGCGGCCGGATACCTGTAGGGCCGCACTGCCACCGGCTCGGTGCCGGGCTTGAGGAGGATGCGGTGTGCGCGGCCACGCACTGGAGGGAGGCCCCGCGGCTCCGCGAACACGTCGGCGAACGCGGCGAGCAGCTCCTCCAGGAGGGGCTCGGCCACCGAAGTAGAGTGGAGGCTGGGTGGTGTTGGCGGAGCGACGCTGCGCCAGCAGACCTGCTGGTCTGCCATCTTGAACGCCATGGTCTCTGCAGCCATATTCCAGACAATATCGCCCAAAGTCGCCAGCCACTGGGTGCCCAGCACTAAGTCATATCCGGCCAGGGGCATGATGTACAAGTCGACCGCGAACGGCCGGTTGTCGATGACAACGGGCGCTTGGCGCAGAACGCCCGGACAGGAGATACGTTCGCCATTGGCCACGGTCGCCGTGAGCCGAGGCCGAGGCTCGACGGGCAGGCCAGCCCGCTGCGCGGCTGCTTCGCCGATGAAGCAGTGGGTGGAGCCCGTGTCGATAAGGGCGAGCAGCGTGGCCGCACCCACCTGCACCTGAAGCTGGAGGGTGCCGCACACAGGGACGCCGGCGACGGCGTGTAGAGAGTAGACCGACGCCTCCTCCTCTGGGACCTCCTCATCCAGCACGACCCCGTCGATGTAGAAGATGCGGCAGCATACTCTGTTGTGGCCGCGGGAGTAGGGCTCATTGCAGTTGTAACAGAGCCCGAGTTTACGTCGTTCTGCCTGCTCCTCCATGGAGAGGCGCTTGCCCCCAGCCCTTGGTGGTGGCGCCGGTAGGGCCAGGGTTTGCGCCTGGGAAGCTGGCAGCGTCTGGAGCGCCGGGGTCGGGGTGACGGGCGCTGGCAGAGCCGCCAGGATGCCTGGGCGCGGTGCAGGCGGTGGACCAGGCGCGCGCGGCACAGTCTTGGCGTGGGTGGAGTTGAGGCGGTCCAGTTCGACGAGTTCCAGGGCCCGCGCCAAACTCATGGCCGCCGCCAGTGTTTCGGGCGCGTGGATGCACACTTGGGGGCGGAGCGGTGGCAGCAACCCGCCGGTGTAGAGCTGCACCCGCTGGCCCTCCTCGAGGCGGCCCACGCGAGGGAGGAGCGCCTGGAAGCGGTTGGAGTACTCCTCGACCGACCCCGTGCGGCGGCACTCGGAAAGCTCGAACAGCGGGGCGGACCGCAGCACCGGGCCAAAACGAAGGTTCAGGAGCTCCTTGAAGCGCCCCCATGGCGGTGTGCCCTCATCCTCCTGGAGTTGGATGAACCACAGTTGGGCCACGTCCTCCAGATTGTACGACGCCATCCACACCTTCTCCTCCGGCATGGTGCGTTGCTGGCGAAAATACGACTCACACCGATTAATAAAAATCAGTGGGTCGGATTTACCGTCGAAGCGCGGGAAATCCATCTTCTGGAACCGCGGGGGGCGATCCGTGTGATGCTGGCCGTCGTGGTGGTTGCTGGACTCGGACGTCGAGCTGAGCTTTTCCTGCATGCCCGCCATGTCGGATTGCATCTGGGACATGTTGGTGGTCAGGGTCTGGAGCATCTTCATCATGTCAGCCATGGTGGGCGGATTGGTGTCACCCATGTGTAGCAGCGCGGACGTGGCTGTAGACGGAGATGAAGGGGATGGTGGTGGTGGCTGGAAGGGTGGTGAGGCGGCTGTGGAGGATTGGGAGTGGTGGGAAGAAGAGGATCGTCGGCTGATACCAGGTTGTCAAGGGCAGTGAGCCCAAGAGTAGGAGGACCTCGGCTACGTAGATCGTAGCCGCTGTCCGTGGTGGCCGACCGGGTTATACCCCCCTTGCCGCCGTTCCTCGTCGGTGGGTTATACCCCCAGCCGCCGGCTTGGATAGAAGAGAGGGAGAGAGATTAGATGGTAATTCTTTCTTAATTGCCAAGTGTCTGGTTACAAGATATGTATAGCCTCCGGCTCAACCAAAAGGAGTAACAAAGTCCACTAATTAAGGACTAACCAAAATAGCTAATAGATTTCCTACTTTCCCTCCTAGCCACTGCTGGAGGACGCCTCCTGGGTGCTGGCCGTGCGCCCAGCAGCGCGTTCCTGGGCCCTGCGCACATCTCGGGCCCTATGGCGCCTAGTGTAGACTTGTTTGAACATGACATGCCATCGATGTCGGATCTCATCCTCCTTTACCAAGAGATGCTCCCTTTCATCCTTAATGCACTTAACTTGGTTGAAGTCCCGTGTCTTTCTCTCACGAACCCTAGCCATCCTATAAATGTCCTTCTCTCCTTCCTTCGTACTCAAATGTTGGTAAAGATCCTCGTACGCTCTACCCTTTGCCACACTTACAGCTCGCTTTGCAGTCTTCTTTGCCACCTTGTACTTCTCTATGTTGTCCACACTTCTGTCATGGTACAAACGTCTATAGCATTTTTTCTTCTCCTTAATAGCCCTTTGGACTTCCTCGTTCCACCACCAAGTATCTTTAGCCTCGCGTCCCCTTCCTTTGGTTACTCCACACACCTCTGAGGCTACCTTCCGAATGTTGGTTGCCATCTTGCCCCACATATTGTTTATGTCGTCTTCTTCCTTCCAAGAGCCCTCTTTGATAACCCTTTCTCTAAATACCGATGGTATCTCCCCTTTCAGTTTCCACCACTTTGTTCTTTCAATCTTAGCTTGTTTATCCCTACGGGCACGCACCTGAAAACGAAAATCTGCCACCAAAAGCTTATGTTGAGAAACAACACACTCCCCTGGTATCACCTTGCAATCCAAGCATGCTCGTTTGTCCTTTCTTCTTGCGAGGACAAAGTCAATCTGGCTACAGTGTTGTCCGCTACTGAAGGTCACTAGATGAGATTCTCTCTTTCTAAAGAAAGTGTTTGGCTATCATCAGGTCAAAAGCTACCGCGAAGTCCAGAACTTCCTCCCCCTCTTGATTCCTACTACCATTCCCAAAACCTTCATGAACTGCCTCGAAACCTGCGCTTGTAGTACCTACATGCCCATTAAGATCTCCTCCTATAAAAAGCTTCATTGCTTTTCTGTAAAGCATTTGTTCATTGCTTAAAAAAAATGAAAAACAGTGGTTAAATGGAAAAGGAGAGTAAATGGTATGGATATGTCTTACAGGAGCACTGGATAGGAGTCGCCTTTCTGTAACCATCAGAAATTCAACCTGTCAAGTAGATTCTCGCTTTGTATCCAACCATGATTTCCATGAGGTATGTTACTGCATAGAAGTTTTATGTTTTGACTGACTTAGTTGGGTGATAACTGAAAGTTTACCAAACACAGCGGCACTACATTAAAAATGAACCAGTTTGTATCCAGTTCATGGCAGTGAACAGGGTAAAGCTAATTATTGTCTGTTGTGTTGTGCCTTATGAAAGCTGTGAAATATTGTTCCAACAGTTCTTGTGGTGGCTTTATTCATCTGGACAAAGTGTGGCAGTCACTTTTTTTTTCTAAATTGTTTCTAGAATTTCTACACATCAAATGATATTATTCCAAGTAATCTTATTTTGGTTGAATCGTATTGAAACATGTTTAACAAAATCAGTGAAATACATTTATTCCATCTAAACACTAATAAATACTAAATTTGTTATGTACCGAGACATTAATATAATGCATGCCTAGCAAATTGTGGATAATGGAAAAGTCACATGTTTAACAATAGACACCATATCAAATACTTTGCAATTCTCCCAAATCTCTTTGCTTCCACTCTCAAAGCATATGATTTTAACCACTTTTTCCAATAGCTCCTATTTACTATTGACATGAAATGGTTTTGGTCCCATCCCATCAATTGGAATAGGAAATGACTTATATGATGAATTCTATGATTTCATTTTCTAGGATGAGCTGAAGGCATGGTGGTCTGCTGCCATGAAGGGTGATTGGAAGCTACCATCAAAGGAAGAACTGAGTGTGAAGCTAAGAGAAAGAGAGCTATTTCGTTCGTAGAATGGAACAGTTGTGCAGTACCAAAATATGGAGGCTTCTATCCATCCTACTAGTTAATGGAAAGTTATGAGCCAGTCGACGAGGCATGTATTATTTCACCACGATAAGTTGTATAGTTTTGGTTTTTGCGGTGTCTGGCCACGCTTTGCTGTGGCTGCGGTTAGTCTGAAAGGTGACGCTGCTATGGCTACCACCCTTGGTATGTCCACAGTCCACTTCTCCAGATATAAGGATTATCATATTTATTTATCGGTTGTAACATCAGCTTTGTTAGATAATCTACTGCTACCTTGTGTGAACACAGCAAGGGAAGGCGACGCCGAAAGGCCCCCTGCTGTGATACTATAGCCGCTGCAGGTGCAGACGCCGCACGGCTCGCTTGCAGCACTGTAGGCATATGTAATCGCCGACGCAGTCAGCCCTGTATGTTATATAGTTATTGTTACAACATGTGTAGATTTGCCATCTCTCAGATAGGGCTTCGGCCAACGCTGTTGTCCTGTACTGTGTGTGCATGCTTTGTTCTTCCTTCTAGCTCTAGCCATAGTGTGTGGGGACGGATAACGTTTGTTCGTGGTCAGCACGGCTAGTGGGTGCTTGGCAACACTAGTGGGTGTTCGGCAAGACTGGTGAGTGGTTCATTCACCTGAGCCGGTGATCCTATGGGCCAACAAGTGGTATTGGAGCCGTACAATCGCCGTCGCCAGACTAACCGCTGGCGATGACGGGCGGTTTGGAGATGGGTGACAGCAGTGGCACTGCTGTGGCTGCCCAGCCACGACCAGAGGTCGTTGTTCGCACGGTGCGGGAGGTCAGCGGCACCAGTTGACCGACGTTGACTCGCACCACCTATGGAGAGTGGTCGGCGACCATGAAGGTCAAGCTTAGAGCCCGACGGCTCTGGAATGCTGTTGACAAGGGCACCGATAATGAGGAAGATGATATGTCAGCGTTGGAGGCTATTCTCGCTGCTGTACCGGCAGAGTACACGGAGCCGTTGGGGGCAAAGAGCTCAGCTAAGGAGACGTTGGAGACTATTGCAGCGATGCGCGTCGGTTCTGACCACGCAAAGAAGGCAACGGCCTAGCTTTTAAAGCAGGAGTACGCCAACCTCAAGTTCAAGGATGGTGAAACAGTGGAGGGCTTCTTCCTCCGCCTGCAGAGGCTCATCAGCAAGCTGAAGAGCCATGACGTCACCATCGACGAAGAGGAGGCGGTCTCCAAGTACCTCCACTCCGTGCCGGTAAAGTACATCCAGATCGCTCTCTCCATAGAGACGATACTGGATTTGTCCACCCTCACTATTGAGGATGTGACAGGCCATCTACGGGCGATGGACGAGCGCTTGGAGTAGGCGACAGCAACGAAGGACAGCGGGAAACTCCTACTGGCGGAAGAAGAGTGGGCTGCTTGGAGAAACTCCGGGAAGATAGCCTCCTCCAGCCGCGGTGGTGATGACAAGCGCCGTGATAAGGCTTCTTCGGAGAAGAAGAAGCAGGTCGACCCCAACGCCTGTCGACGCTGTGGGAAGATGGGCCATTAGGCACGAGAGTGCCCAAATCGCAAGCAGAAGAAGAAGGCTGAAGCTCATATAGCGCAAGCCGATGATGAGGATGAGGCCACTATCCTAATGGCAACGTTCTGTGCACTGCACG